>NC_037292.2:616020-919031 GCF_000002775.5 Populus trichocarpa | reverse complement strand
TGTACTTGAAAATTGAAAAAACATGAATACCTTTGTAGAATACAACCAAAAAAACATTTATCCACTCGCAAAGATAAAAAATTAAAAGTGAAACTACTATTACAATCCACAGTGAAATATCTCTTGATTTACAGTGATTTTTCCACACCTTTAGAAATTAAAAATAAACTAGATATTCTTGTAGAAGAAAACCAAAAACATTTATCCGCTCACAAAAAAATAAGATATTAAAAGTGAAACTATTATTACAATCCACAGTTAAACATCTCTTAATTTACTGTGATTTCCCTACATCATTTAGCTTATGTTATAATAAACATAGAAAAATCAAAATATTGATATCAAGTTGAAAAAAAAAAAGAAATTACATGTAAAAAATTTCAACTTCATTACATATCTAACCTTGGAGATTCCAATCGCCAAACTGTTCAGAGGTATCCCTTTTCACAAAATGTATTCACAGTACTTATTATTAAATCATTGCAAGGACTAAAGCCCTCCAAACACCAATTAAATCACCCTATCAATCATGGTAAATATGCACGTTTACAAGGGTGCACCATACAGTTCTTCCAAGTTTTAATTACATTCACAGGGATCACAAAAGAAACTGCCTAACCACGAAGAGATGCCCGAGGGACAGCAGGTAAGCCCAGTTCATCCTCAGCCTGTCAAGAATCAAGGTTCAAAGAAAGAAGCATTAGGCAAAACACCAAGAAAGACATATGGCAAATGCAGGTGCAGCATATTTAACTCTGGGAAACAAGCTGGCTGTTCTCTTAAGCTTGTATGAAGGAATCTAAACTCCATTGTCTTCCTTTTTTGATAGATAAATTAGTATTCTGTCCCATTAAATAGAGAAATGTTTCTTCCCAATCAACGGTAAATATCAGTACATGATGAAAGTTTAAGGAACCATGTGACTCAATATACTTCTCACAACACTCACTAGAGTGAATATATATATTTGCTGTACTATTTAATACCTGATTATTGGCTCTACCAGCTGGTGCTGCATGTCCTGTGGGTGCCGAAGGCAAGTTCAGTTCTGAATCAAAATCAGGTTCCTTATCAGGTTGCAGATAAGAAGGCACCCCGTCAGATTCAGTTTCCATTGCCATGTCTGCTTCCAAAGCATCAAGTTCTGCATTCCAAATGAATAGAACAATTATAAGATATAAATTACAGATGGATTATTTATTTGAAACCAGTGCATGAACGACTGTTTCAAATTTTTGTTGCAGAATAGGGGAAATATTTTCAACAATGTGCGCCTTCTGTGCTATACAATATTAAAGAACTTGCTTCTCAAACATCTTGGCTGAATGGCAAATCAAAACTTCAATTTTGTCCAAAAAAACTGTATTGAGCCTTTGAATGATCTTAAGCTTACCACCCATGAGATCTTCCTCATCAATATCATCTGGCACGCTGTAGCTTCTACCCAAGGTCTCTTGAATTTCACTGCTAACATCCATCAAGTCCATCATCTCATCTTGCAAGTTCTGCACAGAGAGAGAGAGAGATAATAAAAAGGGGGTGGGGGTACAAAACACCTATCATCAGTTCATCATGATTCCCAGGAGATCCCAATAGATAAGCCATAAAGACAGGATAGGAAGAGGGGCTTTGGAATTGACAGACTACATACATCAATATCTTGAATCTTCACAGTTTTCATCATTCCTTTCAATTCCTTGTTGGCGGATTTCAAAGCTGACACCTGAAAAGAACACCACAAAATTAATGCATGCGAGAAGTGAAGTAAAAAAAATTTAAACTCGCTCACTTAGAATGCCTTGTGGTCATATATATTTTATCTTAAACTAAATGGCTATGCATGCTGATGATACAAGAAACCATGGAAACCATGTTCATGAATCATAAGCAATCCCTCCCTAGCAGTAGATGTTTCATCCCCTACCTCTCTTGAGGTAGGCTGCAGGTTCCCATTGGATTACACATATTGCTCCACCAGCTTGAACCATGCCCCTTTAGGTGCTACCAAGGCAAACAAATATCTCAAGGTGAGCATCCCTTCCCCAATGCAACCACAAATCTATCTGGTGTAAGATGAATCTTCAAAAACGACATGCAAACAAGTACTTACAGGGATGCCTTATTCATAGCATGTATGCCTTTACTGTCCACTACTTTTTGCACAAGAAAAATTGGTTTTAAGTGTCTATTCAGTTTCACAAACAGATGCTTTATGGGGCACTTTTTACTCCAAACATGAACATTTTAAAAACTATATCGATGTTTTGGAACATACAGTTTGTTGAGCATCTTTAATTCCTTCAGAAGCAAATGCAACTTGATCAAGGTTGAACGTCTGATTATAAAGCATGTCACGCTGTCCTTCATACCTGTCCAACAGATTTACCGATCACATAAGCCATTAAGGCAATTGACAATATACAAATCAAGCTTGTATAGCATCACCCTAGCATTAAACTTAAGCAAATGCAATCCATTACATTTCATTACGCCCAACAAAAATGGCACCCACCCTAAATCAACATCCAAACAGGCAATAGCTCTACAGTTTAGTGCTTCAAATGCAACGAAAAAGGTGAAAACTTTGAAGCTCAAATTCTGAAAAACAATCCGAAAACCTCAGGGTTTCTTTCAAAGTTATGATCACAACCCAGTAACCATTATCAAATCCAGAGTAAAAAACAAACGAACCCAGTTATTTAAATCACAAAATTCAAAACCCACAAGCCCTTTAACTCCAAAAATCACATTAAAAAAGGGGGGAAAATGTAAATACTCACATTCTCTTCTGCTTAAGAACCCTCATAGCTCTAGATTTAACAGCCTCTTGAGCAGGTCCAGGTCTTGTATTCTTGATCTGTTCTTTATACCTAGCAAGTTCTGCATCAAGCTTCTTGATCTTCTCATCTACTGTTTCACCTCTCTTATTAATCTAACATTTTTTATCATCAAATTAAAAACCCGTGTCAGAAATCTAACAAAATCCAATACTAAAATCCAAGTTCAAAACTTTCTTGAAAATACACAAACAGAGAATTCAAGAAAAAGTTACCCTATCTGATGAATCTTGAATTGAAGGTGGTGGTTCTTTATCTTTTTTTACACCAAAAACTCTCTTCATGTTTCCAGAAACAAACACAACGATCAAGTTCTTGAAAGAGAGAATTGAGAGAGAGAAAAACAAAGAGATTTTCTTGTTTTCGAAGAAGTAAAGACTGTTGCTTTTGGTTCTGTTTTTCTTTTACGCGTTAAAGGAAGTTTCTTGGAGCTTGCAATGAGAGTGTTATTTGATGGATATGGGTTCTATTTGATTTATGACGTGGCCTTTTTTGGTTGGTTGGATTGGTTTTTTAGGTCCAATGGTAACATGCCATGTAATGAAACAAGTTTTTGTAACTGGTAGTGATTTTGATTTTGATTTTATTGATATTGTTTGGACTAATTGCTACATACAATAACCATTATTTTTTGGAACAATGATTTTTTAAAAGAGTTTTATCAGTAAAAGTTAGTGAAAATATTTTATGAGTAGAAATATTTTATTTTACCTTATTAGAGATTAATGTAGAGGGTGCAATTTTAAAATAGTTTGTTGAAAAAAAATAGTTTTAATTGAACCTAAACTGATTTGAAGATATTTTTTATTATTGAAAAAATATATTTTACTTGAATCTTTATATGCAGTTGAAATAATTTATATGAGTGGTATTATCTATTAAATTGAATTGATTGGTGTTTAAATTATAATTATTTTAAGATAATTTAGAGATTGTTTAAATTTTAAAAATAAAAAAATATTATTTTAATTATTTTAAAAATATTTTTAAATAAAACTTAATCTAGATTAAGTTTTGAATATATATAAGTTATCTGATTAAATTATTATGTCATACTAAGTTTTATAATTATGATAAACTTAAACTCGTGGAATAATTTCAAGTAAGGTTGTTGATTTAATTTCATTTAAAATAATTGAATATTTCTTTCTAGTTTAAAAATTAAAATAAATCTTATTTTATTCAAAATCTCAGCCGATTATAGAAATTTAGACTAAATTTTGACTAAATGCTCTTGTTTCATTTTGATTGTTCCATTCCGACTAAATAGTGATTTTTTATTAAAAAAATTTATATTTTTTATAATTTTATTCCTCAACACTTAATTTATTAGATATTAAATAATTTATTATGACTTGTTTTTTTGTTATTTCAACTCCAATGATCCATTTTACGGGTTTAACGAGTTAAGTTAATTGTCTCGAGTTTTTTTATCTATTTTAAATTTTTTTTTTAGTTTTATCACTTAAATTTTTAATATTTAATTGATTATAATTTAAGTTTTGTTATTTATTTTGATTTATTTTTTTATAAAATTATCTTATTCTTATAATTCAGGTTAGGAATTTCACGAATTAATCTGAGTAAGTTTAAATTATTTTATTATATTATATTTTAAGATTAATTTTTTTTAAGTTTTATCTTCTCAATAAATTTATTAAAAATTAAATTTTATAATTTGGAATGATTTTGTTTTTATTCGAGGTTAATATAACACTTTTAGAAGCCGCAAACTGGAACTTCCTCCGGATATTAGGGGATCAGAACTGAAGAGCTCATTCCTCTCCTTAGGCAGAACCTTCTCAAGCTCTGGTACTTTCTCTCTCTGTCAATCCCTCTGTGTAGTTTTAGATCTCTAAATTTCTCATTAGTCCACTACCATGGATACCCATGACAACCAGCCACACCCAGCAACAAGATCAAAACCCTCTAAAATCTACTGTTTATCAATACCGATCCTCTTTTTAGCAATCTCATTAAGTTTCTTCATCAAGACAAGCCACTACTTCAAAATCCAACACCTAAAATCAACACTCACATCAAACCCCACTTATTTTCAAGAACTCCTAGGGTTTCTTTATTCAACCCAAAACCCCACCAAAACCCAACAACCAAATCACATTTCCGTACCCTCTCACTGTGTTTTATGGATGGCACCTTTCCTTTCAGGTGGTGGGTATAGCTCAGAATCTTGGTCATATATTTTAGCACTTAATGAAAACATGAACAAGAAAAGGTTTAAGTTGAGTATTGAGCAACACGGTGATCTAGAATCTTTGGAGTTTTGGGAAGGTTTGCCTCAAGAAACCAAGAACTTGGCTGTTAAGCTTTATCAAACTGAATGCAGAGTAAATGAGACTATTGTGATATGTCATAGTGAGCCTGGTGCCTGGTACCCACCATTGTTTCAAACCAGGCCTTGTCCACCAACTGGTTATGAAAATTTTAATTTTGTTATTGGTAGAACCATGTTTGAGACTGATAGAGTGAATGCTGAGCATGTTAAGAGATGTAATAGAATGGATTATGTTTGGGTTCCTACTGATTTTCATGTGTCTACATTTGTGCAAAGTGGGGTTGATCCATCTAAGGTTGTTAAAGTGGTTCAGGCTGTTGATGTTGAGTTCTTTGATCCTTTAAAGTATGAGCCTTTAGATCTTGTTTCAATAGGGAATTTGGTTTTGGGTTCAGGAAAGAAGGATCTGGATTCGAAGATGGAGTTTGTGTTCTTGAGTGTGTTTAAGTGGGAGTATAGGAAAGGGTGGGATGTATTGTTGAAAGCATACTTGAAAGAGTTTTCTAGGATTGATGGGGTTGCTTTGTACTTGCTAACAAATCCTTACCATTCTGATAGGGATTTTGGGAACAAGATTGTGGAGTTTGTTGAGGATACTGGCATAGAGGAACCAGTTAAAGGTTGGGCGCTTATTTATGTGATTGATACTCATATAGCTCAGGTTGATTTGCCAAGAATGTATAAGGCTGCCCATGCATTTGTTCTTCCATCAAGAGGAGAAGGGTGGGGGAGGCCTCTGGTGGAGGCCATGTCAATGTCTTTGCCAGTTATTGCAACGAATTGGTCTGGACCAACAGAGTATTTGACAGAGGAGAATAGCTATCCATTACTGGTGGATAGAATGAGTAAAGTTATGGAAGGGCCATTTGAAGGGCATCTTTGGGCTGAACCTTCTATTGATAAGCTACAAGTTTTGATGAGGCATGTAATAACTAATGTTGAGGAAGCAAATATGAGGGGAAGGCGAGCAAGGGAAGACATGATTAGAAGGTTTTCTCCTCGGATTGTTTCTGGTGTTGTCACAGATCTAATTGAAAATCTACTTGATCGGATGATTTGAGAGTTTTGCTTCTTCTTGCTTGCGGAGTTCATATATGGTGTGGGTCAGCTGGGGAATTAAGTAATCAGATTTCAATATGGCATGGCATCTTTGTAAATGAGGAGACACATGATGTATTTTGCAGGTCTACGAGATGTTTGAACAACCGGATGACTTCATTTCCAACGTGTCCTTGTTTATGTTCAAGTGTTCTGTCACTGTATAGACAAATTATGTCAAATTTTGAGACATTCAAGAGCTAAGTTTCAGGGTTTTAAGCATCTGCTAGGTTGCTTCTGTTGTTGAGCATGGCTGCTGGAGAGAGTGCCAGTGCCTAGAATTGCTAATTCAAGAGCGCAACAATACGTGGGAAACTCTATACACTAGACAGTGCTTTGTGTAATGGCTTTGCCGTTCTAAATAATCTTCCATCAAGGATAGGCAAATTTCTTATCAATTTGCATGATCTTTGTAATTCAGGAAGAGAGGTAGATGATTGACTAACAATATCTGAATGGGCCAATTGGAACATGCAGTAAAGAACCTTTCCTTCAGTTCTTTTAAGAATTTCCTGGCATTCTTCTTATCAGATTTGGAGAGAATTAGCCTCTCTCTAGTCAATATTCTTCACAGAACTCTAGCATCAATAGTATGATTCAGAGTATCATATTTTCAGCAGGTATCATTTACTTAACAGCATTATCTGCAAAACAAGCTTTGAGTAAATCCCATTTTAGAGGAATTTTTTGTTCTAATTGTGCTCTCCTATATATTATGTCTGCCGTTATTTTTCAGATTTCTTTCGAAAGCTTGCCTTTTTTCTGTGAACAACCCTTAGTGGTAGAGGGTGCGTGGTACTATATATTTTTATATATTTTTGGAAAGGGAAATTTTACACATAGAAACTGATGTGGCAAGTGTTGTATAGTGTAATATAACTGATTTATAAAATCATTTCATTAAATGATGATGTAACTACAAAATTATTCTGTATAATTTTTCGATTTGTTTCTCCGTACTGTTTTGGAAAAAACAATCTTTCTATTTCTTGACCTAAAAGTTGAACAAATTGAGTGAAAAAAACACCAAAATCTTCCCATAAAATCGTGTTTTACCAATGAAGTAGGCCAAAAACTTGGAGGGTATATAGAAAAAAAAAAGTGAAAAAAAAAAATCACTTCCTAAATGGTAAAACAGTTTAGGAATCTCGTACAAGCTCTATGGGGTCTTGCCTTCGGTTTATTACAAAAAAAGAACACAACAGCTCCTTCCCTCCGAGGAATCTTCTCTTCCTCACAATCTCACCAACTTCTCTCCTTCCTGTTGTCTATCAATCATTAGTTTTTATTTCTTTCGAACCTTATCTTAACCAACCCCCAACAATGGCCACGGCTGCTCTTCTCCCCTGAGCACCACCTACCCTTGCCTTTCTCAAAGCACCTTCCCAAATTCAGGACAGGATGGCCTCCTGTGCCCCGTCCCTCCTCCTTGGCCTCCTGTCTTTCCTCATTGTGGCGAACATAGCATCATCATCATCCTCTTCCGGGGGAATCCGCCTCAGTATTATCCGAAAACCATTCGCTGCTGTCCCTGTCTTCAGGGAGGCTCCAGCTTTTCGAAATGGGGATTCCTGTGGGCTTCAGAGAATCCACATTGTCATGACTCTTGATGCCAATTACCTTAGAGGCACCATGGCTGCCGTTTTATCCATCCTCCAACATTCTACTTGCCCTGAAAACATGGAGTTCCATTTTCTCTGGTCACGTTTCGAGCGTGAGGTCTTCTCCAGCATCAAATCCACCTTCCCTTACCTTAACTTCAAATTTTACCGGTTTGATTCCAACCGTGTTCGCGGCAAGATATCTAAATCCATTCGTCAGGCCCTAGACCAGCCTTTAAACTATGCTAGAATTTACCTTGCTGACATTATCCCATCCGACGTTAAACGTGTGATTTATCTGGACTCTGATCTTGTTGTTGTTGATGATATTGCAAAATTATGGGAGGTTGATTTAGAGGAAAAGGTTTTGGCTGCTCCAGAATATTGTCATGCAAATTTCACCAACTATTTCTCTAACCTATTTTGGCTTGATCCTGTTTTGGCCAAGACTTTTCATGGAAGAAGGCCTTGTTATTTTAACACAGGAGTCATGGTTGTGGATGTGGAAAAGTGGAGGCAAGGAGGGATTACACAAAAGGTTGAAGAGTGGATGACAGTGCAAAAGCAAAAGAGAATCTATCATTTAGGTTCATTGCCGCCATTTCTATTGGTCTTGGCTGGGAACATAAAAGGAGTTGACCATCGATGGAACCAGCATGGATTAGGGGGTGACAACATGGAAGGAAAGTGTAGGAGTTTGCACCCAGGACCTATTAGTTTGCTTCATTGGAGTGGGAAAGGGAAACCTTGGCTGAGGCTTGACTCAAGGAAACCTTGCATTGTGGATCATCTCTGGGCTCCATACGATCTTTATCGCTCATCGATGCATGCTCTTGAAGAATGAGGATGGAGTCAGTGAGAAAAGGAAGGGGTTGGTGGTTTAGGAGAGCAAGAGGAGATACACTAATGGCTAAGAAGTCAATTTTTTTAAAGAACTCTTCAAAAACAAATTTCTTCCCATTCTTTCACATCATTTAAGGTCCACAAGGACCCTTTTTCTGTTCTTTTTTTTTCCTTTCAAAATCTTAGAAAAAAAAGAGGATTTTTCGCTGTTCTATCCTATCGAGATCATCTTATGAAAAAACCCTAATCAAAGTTCTGTTGTAAGAGGTGGAAAAGAGAAGCCATAAGGGTTTGAATTTTTTGGTTCTACTGCTGCTTTTCAGCATGGACTTTTGAAGCTATCTTCATCAATTTTGATTCTATTGCATAGAGCTTGAGGGAAGATCTTGAGTTCCTTGTGAAATGGACAATGACACAATGATGGGGGTTGTGGAAAAAATTTATTTTTCCCTCTATACAACTTTCTATGTACTACATTATTATTTCTGAATCCGGTTTAGTTTCATTAATTCTTTAGTTTTTTTTTTCAATTTGTGGAACCCCGCCCTTCTGTTGTAGCAAGTTTATGATCTCCTCTGTGCTCCTAGTAAATTGACAGATAAACTGTGCCTGTCTTAATCTTAGCTTTGGGGAAATGTCAAAATTTTGCTTGCACCTTTCATTTTCGAGTCATGAATTGATTGCCAAATAGAAGCCTTCTCGGTGAGTGGGTTTGCTTCCGAGTCAAGATATGGATCGTATCATCTGCTTAAAATCGGACAAGTACGAAGTCTTGGTACATCCGAATTGGGATTAAAAACAATCAAGATATGGATAGGACAAATAACTAGTCCTGGTACATCGGAACAGGTTCGAGGATACCATTAATCGTGGATGGAAAAGACCGCAGAGAAACATAAAGAAGAGTAACTTGCTAGTACTATGATTGAACTATAACATAATTAAAGACAATAGAAACAAATTCCAGGGTGCACTTAGCAGCATCATATAGTTACAGGAACTGGCTTATCAACGACATTGATAATTGGTACAAACAGCATGGTGCAAATAAACAAGGAACCGGCTCATCGCCCATATGTAGACTAAGGTTTTTTTCGTTCCACGCTAAAATTTCTTCTCATTGCTTCCTTTTTTCTTTGGATAAATGCATCTGATTTCTCATTGATATTTGAGGCCACACTTATGAGATGCCTTGGGTACACCTCTTTTGGCTCCTGCTCTCCTGGTAGTGTCCAATCTTCACTTATTATGTTCTTACCTTTCTTAGCTCTATCTTCCTCCTTGCTGTCCTGTATGCTGACAAACTTTTTGGGACCTCTTCCTCGAGCCATGGTGCTCACATTGGACTCTGCCTCTTGTTGGGCTTTCCGTCGAGCGGTAATGCCTATAGCAACACCATTCACTTCAGCTAGGGGGGGCTCCTCCTTGTCATGGGATGGCTCAGTGACCTTCTTGCTTTTCTGTAAACATAGCTTGTCATCAGGGAGCTGTCCCTTCGCTGATAAAGGGATGGGAATGATGTCACCTTTCTTCAATTTAGGATGATCACCATCATTAATTCTTGGGCTATCTTTCATTGGTTCATGGACACAAGAGCCGAGTTTGTCAACAGAAGTCCAATGCTCCAATTCTTCTTCAGTTTGCTTGAAGTGAACCTGAATCTCAGATCCTGAACCAGTATCTTTTGACCTTTCTTGACCCTGATGGTGCAGCTTTTCTTCTCCTATAGTACTTTTAAGAATCAAGGGTGCTTGTTCTTCAACCATAGAGCCCACTTCATTTCTCCATGAGTCATCTACAGGTACCGCAGTTGAGCTGCGAGGCTCTGCATCTGCATGGCGTAAAGTGATGCTCTTAAAGGGACGAGCAATAAGGTTGTTCATGAAGAACTGGAAGAGCCTCTGGCAAATGCCGCGGGAATGAAATTGGTTGTCGTTTTTCTGCATGTCTTGTGCCAAAAACACTAAAAAAACAAGAAAATGAAAGAAAGAACAGCTGTGGTTGCCGTCTAAAGAGGGGACTTGGGAGATGGTATATTTATTTCAGCAATTGGTTAACATGTGGTTATTCTATCCTTGGAAAATGGGGTAACAAAAAGTTATAATATGGATTTGATGGAGGCATCCTATTCTCTTTTAACCTTGAAAGGGAGTCATTTCTCAGCCTGCTTAAGTAGGAAGCAAAAAGCAGAGAGCAAGAAAATCATAGACAAATCCTAGTGATTCCATGCATTTCAAAGGGAAAGGAATCCTACTTTGCTTGAAGTTTCTGATATTCCCAAATCACAAAAAGCAAAGGTCACGCAAAACACATAACCTATATCAGTGTGGGCCACGGCCAGCAAATGGAATTCAAATGCCTAGCATCCTTTGGAAAACCTGATATTTTATCTTACAAGTGTTTAATGGGATGAAATGGAACTACATGCAGTTGGCTAGGGCTGGTGATTTACTGGAGGCAATACTGACGAATTATGTTAGCCAAAACTGCTGCAATCACATCAATACCAACTATTATTTTTCCATCTAATCATAAAGAGATCGATCAGTAACGAATCAAACATGCATCCAAGGGGGGTAATCCAACTAACGTCGGCTCATTTGGTCAAGTGTTACACCATGTATAAGATACGCAAAGATGATACTTGTACATGAATTTATTGAAAATAGGGAGCAAAAACTGCCAAAACTTCCTCGTATACAGGTTTCTTGAAATCCACAGCCTGCATGAAAATGAGGGAAGAAGGGAACCGATCAATAACAAAATCAGAATACTGAATTTAACTGATCGGAACAAATAAGAAACATTAAGACAGCGGAAGCTACCCACAAGGTCAATTATTTGTTCTGGAGACATCCATGACCACTTGCCAAACTCAGGTTTTTCTGAGCCATCACCCAGTAGATTGATCTCTTCCTCATTCCCTGTGAATTTAAGGAGAAACCTGTGTGTTTGTAGTTGCAAAATGTGATTAACTGATGTAAAACGAGCCAGGAAATAAACTGGTTTGTTGGTCACTTTTGGCACCAAAACCTACAGTTTTAATACCGTCAACTAAAAGTTCTTAGCCAAGGCTAGATTGGTTCAGACATGTAATTGACCTTAATGGCAAAGTCAGTGTAGGATGATTCAAACTAAATGTGGGCTATTTATATGCTCACCACTTCTGTGCTTGACCTTTCCAGTCAGATCCCCATTGATGTTTAAGTTTTTCCCTGACTTCTGGTGGGAAGTCATATGCCAACCAAGAAGGCGCCTGCAAATTCGATCAAGTTGGTAAACCTACCACAGAATGCTCAACAAGAAACTGTAGCCACTCCCAAAATAATTTGAACAGGAACACGTAGAGTCAATCAGATGCAAAGGCTGAAAACTAGAAATATATAAGCTCTCAGAAGGCATGGTTCATCAATCCGTAGCTACAGCTAATGTGATAGAACATGAACTGCATAGATATAGAATGGTGTCGATAAACTCTCACAAGGCTATACCATGGAATTAAAATTAACAGCGCAAATCACTAGAGTGCACATTATAATCCAGAAGCAAACCATTTAACATGTTTAATCCACATCCACTTTTCGAATCAGACAAGCCCCCCTCATTCAGAGCAATGACATCATGGCTAAATAAAATAATACACTAGCGAAAACATTTTTTTTGCTAGATCTTGCTACTGATGATTTCATATCTGTGCAGAGTATAGCACATGAACAACACTAGGCGGAATTTTTTCTCAAACAAATTCAGTAGTGCCATGGAAGTTAACAAGGATAACATGTTGGCTAACAATAAAGAGAAGATTCTTGATATCTCAAAGCCAGCTTAAATTAGACAAAATCACATGGTTGATAAATTTCAATATTCCTTATTAGGGTAACCAGTTTCAAAGAAAGCATTTCATTTTCTCCTTCAAAGATTCAGTTGAGATAAGCTGCCCATTCCTTTAAGATGAAAAACAGGGGAATAAAAAAAGACAGGAAAAAGCCAGACCTCGGCAAGAACTTCTGCTGAGCTAACCCCTGTCTCTTCTTTTAGTTCCCTGATAACCGCAACTTTCGGGTCTTCATTCTCATCAATGCCACCCTATTTCACACAAAACACCATTAACATCCCTATATCAACAAACAATCTTCTTTCCCTTTTTTTTTTAAAAAAAACTTTATATAACATTATTGCACCACAAAATGAAACCTTTTACTAATCATTACAGCAACATAGGCAACAGCCAAATCACTAAAACTTAAGATTCATCGTCATTAATTTGTACAACATAGTTTACCTCCTTAATCTTTTCCAATTCTTTATCTTCAATTAGACCTCAAAATAACTCATATTACGTAATCCTTAACACAATTAAACATCACTCTACAATCTTTAACATATTTTTTTAGAAAAAACCAACATTTAAATCACCTGTGGCATATTCATTTTCAAAGAAAACCAATCAAACCATAAATAGATTCAAAATCTAAACAAAAACCAATCTTTAAATCACCTGTGGCATTTGCCAAGCATTGGGCATATCCAACCTTGAAGCAGCAAAAATCTGCACAGTCCACACACAGAATAAGCTCATGTTTTTTGCACAAATTCACAGCTACGTGAATTTTTACTCAACTACCTTCTTTGATGGGCTGATAAGGCAAATGCCAACATTTTTTCGGTAACCTTCAGGAGGTGATTCCATTGATGATGATGCTGATGATGTACAGCCGAGACTCGATATTGTTGTGTTGTGAGGTTTCGGGTTTTGATGGAGGAGTGGCAACTTGGTGAATTTAGAGAACTTAGGAGGGTAGTTTGGGGAGAAAAAAGTGGGTTTAGACAGAACCTGAGGCTGAGGAGGATGATGAAGAAGGGGGGAATGTAAGAAAACAGAACGGCAAATGGCCATTTCTTTGGGTTTTCATGTTTCAGCGAGGGTTTATAGCGGAGGTCATATTGATTTTATTAAAATATCCCTGTATGCTGAATTAATTACCGTGATATGAATTGGGCTGCCCTGCCCATGGATTTAATTTTTTATTATTTTTTTTCTCCTGTCATTTTCTATAATTATTTTCAGATATTTTATGAATCATGGAAATTTCGAGCAATGTCCCGGTTTGTTTTTATGTGTTTAAAATATTTTTGTAAAAAATAAGTTTTTTTTATGTTCTTGAAATCAAAAATAAATTTTAAAAAAAAAAAAAAAAATATTATTTCAAAATAATTTTTAAATAAAATACGTTGAAAAATAGCTGTCACCGTAATATTAAACAAGCTTTTACTATAGCTACATTTGTTAATGTATTTTTACTTGCTTTTTTAAATTATTTTTTAACTTGAAAAATATTGAATTATATATATATATATATATTATTTTGATATGTTAATAAAAAAAATTAAAATATATATTTTTGTAATATATTTTTAATTAAAAATTAATTTTATAAAAACATTATACAATCTTTAGTTTTTAACATTTTTAGTTTGTAGTAGAAGATCCAATGTTTTGTTTTACATCCCAAAAAATATTCTGTATACACGTATAAATACATAATTTATATTGTTACATGAATTACGACTATCAATTTTTTTTTAAAAAAATACATAAGTTATATTCATACCGCAGCAGTATGAATATAATATGACAAGAATATTTTGATATTTTAGTCTCAAAAGAGCACTGCTAAAACATTGCTAACTTGTTTTTAGTTTTTTAAAAAAGCTAAATTGTGTAGGGGTTAACTAAATATGCCACGCGTGAGTTTAACAATAATTTAAAAAACTAAAAAAACAATAAAAAAAATAAATATTTATAAAATCTAGTGTAACCAAAATAACAGAGTGTTTATTTAATATCATGATAATTTCATAAAAAAATAAAATAAAACAAGATAAATTATGAAGATTAATTAAAAATAAATTAAATATTAACTGATAAATTTTAAAAAAAAATATCAAAGAATAAAAATAAAAAAAAATAAAAAAATAAAAAGTATCAAAGAAAATGTCCAAGTGCGCGGCGGTGGATGGGCAACATGTGGTTCTGCCAACCCAGGCCCACACAGTTGGGTCTTCGTTATTTTTTTAAGAGGCAGTCATCCACCCTGGCTTTTTTGGGAAGAAAACACTATCGTGCCTAGATTTTGGCGAACCTATTAGTATTAGAGTGTGTTTGGTATTGCGGTAGCTGTTATGGTTGTGGTTTGAAAAAAGTTATTTTATAAAAAGTACTTTTAGTTGAGGTTGATTTGAAAAAATAGATGTTTGGTTAAAACTGTGGTTGAAATTGAAGTTGAGCAAAAAGTAGTTTAATGTGTTTGGTTAAGAATACTTTTGAAATTGAAGTTATAAAATAATTTAAAAATATATATATATTAATATTGATGGTTTTTAATTTAAAATTTTGTAGATTTAACTATTGATATTATATCATAAAATAAATAATACTTTATATAAAATATTTTTTATTGTTCCATTAAAATATCTACAATTCTGCAAATGCTACGTCATCAAACGATCTTTGTCTAATTTATGTAGTTAAATATTGAATAATATTAAATACTAGTTTTTCAAATAAAATACAATTAAAATAATAAAAATAATTTTTATTTTACTGGATCGAACCCGTTTTAATATATTTTAAGTTTTGAACCGGAACCGGTTCGGCCAGAATAATACAGCATGCTACACTGTTGACGCGAACAGTGCAGCATGCTGCACTATTCACGCAAATTAATTGGCATGAACAGTGCAGCATGCTGCACTGTTCATGCCAATTAATTTGCTTGATGTGCGAAAGCACGCAGCAGAGAGGGAAAAACGCGACAGAAAGCATGTAAATTCTGCTTCAACAAAACCGTGTTTTCAACGCAGATAATGGTAGGTCCCACGTATAAAAATCACGGCTCATTTCTTAACCAAACACTATGTTGTCACTGTTACATACTAAACGCAGCTACAAACTCTTAGCCAAACGGACTCTTAAAAAGTCAGGGCAAGGTTTTTGACACCGAAGACCCATTTTCAACCAATTTTTGTTTCAAAAACACCTAAAAACTGCCATAACGACCTTAATAAACTATCATGGTTTCTCTCTATATACTTATAATTTTTTTAAAATATAGTGCACTTCTTCACGTGCGGGCTCTCCGGTTTATTATCCGGGATTTCAACATCTCTTCTTATATGAAGGAAATTCAATGAACTTGTAATGGTAACCAAGTACTTTTACAAATCTTTACGAAGTAATATCACAAGGACTTGGGGACTATTGATGAATTCAAATAAAATAGACCTAAAAAATATCCCAAAATACACTAAACAAATTCTCTAAAAGAGGAAAAAGCTTAAAAAACACCTAAAAAACATGGGTTCGAGTAAGAGCCCGGGCCCATGCACCAGGAACATGGGCTCGAGCAAGTAGCCCGAGCCCATACTCCCTGCATGGGTGCATGGATGCCATGCAGTGCCCTAGGCATCTGTCCAGTACATGTACGCCTAGCACCGGGTATGCACCCCAGCGCCCTCGTGGACTCGAGTTGTCATGCCTAAGCCTAGCGTGTTTGGGTACTGGTAGTGCTCCTGGGCCCACTCTCACCTCTAATAGTCTAAGATACCTTGTCCGAGCCCAACACTCGCCAATGATTTTTTACTAGACTCCACGCGGGTCTCCTAGTATTTTATACTGATCCAATACGTATTATTTTGAGTAGCATATAAGTTAAAAATACTACAAGGGTGAAATTACATTTCGACTCCTCTCCACAAAATAATAAGATTCATGGTTTATAAATACATTATAAATCATTCAAGTCAAAGGTTCTTGATCTCTTCATTCTCAATATTTTTAATATGCATATTTCAGAGTCTATCTCTCTAAAATATCATTGCACTCTCTCTTTATAAAATTACTGATTTTATCACCGGAGAGTTCTTATGTCCTTCAAATGAGACTTTTTTCATGTACTACTCACTTGGCTTACCAATCATTACCTACTATTACCACAACTACTGATCACCTGGTATATCAGGCACCACCTACTACTACCACGAAAACCGATCACCTGACTTACCAATCATCATCTCTTACTACGACAGTTACTGGTCACCTTGCTTGCTAGACATCACCTGTTACCATAGTTATTAAACCCGGCCTTGCCCGACAGGTTGACCAGGGACCAGGTCGACCTGATGACTGGACCGATCCGGGTAAGATGAAAGATCGGCATGAGCAAAAACCGGTCAATCTGACAAAGACCCTTTTTTTTTTCAAATGTGTTTTTTCTCCTTACTAGAGACCCCTCTTTTTTATATATTTTTTAGTTGATTATTAATCATTTTCAAAGTTTACTGTATAAATACTAGAAGAATATTTTATTTTTTTAATATGAGATTTGAAACCCTTTAATATATATACTCTATATTCACAATAAAAAAGTTATGTTTTTTCAATGTGGGATAAAAAACCTTTTAAAATAATTTTTTAAACTTCATTATTTAAAACATGTATATCCTATATTCACATGGATTGTTTCTTAATTTTTTCATACGAAATATTAAAAATTTAAATATATTTTTTTAAATTTTATCGGGTTGACCCGGGTCAACCTGTGTAACCCGGGGCTCGGCTCCTTTGTTGGGTCAATTCTCAGGTCGGGTTTGATAACTATACCTGCTACCACTTACCAACCGTTTGAGTTTTTTATATTAACTCACCAAATATCTTAAATATAGAGAATGAATTAGATTACTTTAACTAAGAGATTAAACAATTATCCAACACATCAACCTTATTCTTAAATGTCTTAGATTTTGGGACTCATCATATTCATTATATTATATACTACATTGGCAATGTATAAATAAGATTACTCTAGATTAAAATTTTAGTATTTGAATCCAAAAAATTAAAAAATATAATACAGTTATAATAAAATTACCGTGTTTCCATCTAATTCCAAACTAAGCTTCACACCAATTATCTCTTTTTAACCAAATTAGCACACCATTTATTTTTGTCATCATTTTAATTTTAACTATAAATATCCTATAAAAATATTTTTTTCCGAGAACTTATTAATTATTTTTTATATCAATTTAAAAAATAAATACAACTAAAATATATATATAAATAACGATATTGTTATTATTTTTTATGGGTGATGTTTTTTTTTTTACATCTATTTTTTTTAAGATGATAAAAAAATAACCATTAGTATGACACAGTTAGTTACTGAATAAAGAAGATCAAAGTTATCGGAAGACCAAAGTGTACAACCCGTCAAAGTCAAAGACCTACCAAAAACAAAAGAGAAGAAAATTCTTCAGAAAAAAACTGGCACTGCCCTGATCGGTCAGCGCGGGTCCCATATCTTCTCCACTAATTCAAGTCTCAGCAAGAACTCATCTTTTTGGGTTCTTTCTATAATTTTCTTTCTGGGGCTTCTGTATTTTCTTCTAAAAAAAGAAGAAAAGATGGTTGTGGCAGTGTCAGGCATGGATTCACTTGGTGAAAGAGCAGCAAAGATGAAAGAAGCACTTCAGAAAAGCCAAACTATTACTGATAGTGTTGTTTCAATTCTGGGATCTTTTGATAGTCGTCTTTCAGTTCTCGAGACTGCTATGCGTCCAACTCAGGTGAGTAGATAGGGGATTCTACTTTTTTTGTGATTTTCTGGATGGGTTTTTATTTGGTTCTTGAGAAAGTGAGGGAAAAGATTGGGACTTTGGGGTCTTTTGATGATAAACTGAAGAACCCAGACGAGATAATTGATCCTAGATGTTAGTGCTTAGTTTATTTTGCAATTGCATTGGCCTGTACTTGTTGTCTGATGTTGATTTATTGTTTGTTTTTTGGTTTATGAGAAAATCGAGGAAAGCTGAAAGATTAGAATTTGGGGTGTTTTTGATCGTTGGTTGAAGAACCCGGATGAGATAAATGATTAGTTGGGTGATGATGAGAAAGTTATAAGATTCTTGATTGGATCCTGGTTGCTAGTATTTAGTTTGATTTGTGCTTGCTTGATTGGATCCTGGTGCTAGTGTTTAATTTGACTTGTAATTGAACTGACTTGTTATTCTTGTTTGGTATTGATTTATGATTTGCTTTTTAGTTGAAGGGATTTGGATCTTGAGTATTAAAATGATCACTGTTGAAGGACCCTAGATGGATGGATTGACTGGTTTTTAGAGACCATTAAATTATACTGATTGTTTTTATTGAATTTAGCTTTGCTTAATCTGGATTTTCGTAGATTAGAACACATGCGATCAGGAAAGCTCATGAGAATATTGACAAGACATTAAAGGCTGCAGAGGTTATATTGACACAGTTTGATGCTTCTCGGCAGGTTGGTTTCATCAATTACCACAATTTTTGCTTCCCTGCTTTATTTTTAAATCACTACTCTTGAATTGCTAATGTATTTCCTTTTCCTGTTTCCATGTTTCATTATGCTTGCTTATGCCTATACCTTACTCACCGTCAAGATTAGCTTGATCAAAGAGTTTCTGTGCGTTTTTGTTCAATTGCTAGACTAAGGTGTTGTGTCTCAAAAATTAGGATTCTAGGACTTTTTTAGTTGGCAAAATAGATTTTGGCGCTGTTCTAACATTTCCCATTGTCATGCTCGTAGGTGTTTTTTTTTGTTGTTGCTGTCTTTACTTTTTTAATTTCTTAAGGCTCAAACTTGATGCCTTAACTGATTTTATGTCCTTTTTAATTTCCATTTTCTCAAGATCTACTTTTTCCTTGATGATGTATAGTGTTTGATGTTTAGAAATCTTTCACTCTTTGGATGCACATTTCCTGCTTGTGATTGTTGATATCATTATCACTTCAATATGTAGGCAGAGGCTAAAATACTTAAGGGACCACATGAGGACCTAGAGAGTTACCTAGAAGCAATTGATCAGTTAAGAAGCAACATTCATTTCTTTAGTGGCAACAAAGGCTTCAAGAGTAGTGATGCAGTTCTCAATAATGCAAATAGCTTACTTGCTAAGGCTATTTCAAAGTTAGAGGACGAGTTTAAGCAGTTGTTGGCATCGTACAGGTATGTTTTGTCAAATTGATGCTTTTCACATTGCATGCTTGGTACTTTAACTGGTGTATTGCTAATTCTTCTGCCTTTTTTACCAACTGGTGCTTCTATTTTACACTGATGATATTTAATATTCCTCTATGTGTCAACTGGTAGTTGTCTGTGGTAATGTACTCCTTATGATGTTGGAAAGAAAGCTGGTTCCATGAGACATTGCTTGCTCCAGCTTGCTCATCTCACAGCCAACAAGCTTGCATGTTCTCAATGACTTTTTAAGTTTTACTGGCTTATGATAGGCCTGTATAGATTAACATTTGGGGATATCTGATGTCAGATAGAATAAGTTCTGGGGGTATTTGCTGTGCAATCTATTGTCACTCTTTTTTGTGTCCACATAATTTAATTATTTCTGAAGGATCGCATTCATTTCATTAAACAACATTCAAGATGAATTCTGTTTAACGTCTTATGAACAATCATCATCTGTTTATTTTGTTTAAGACATTTATATATAGTGCATAATTGATTTTAATATCTCTAGCAATTCAGGATAGGATGTGGTAGGTAATGACCTATGGATGCGCTTTATCTGGTCATGCAACTTAGGTTTGTTCATCTCACCAGGTTATTCATTTATTTTTTCTAAATTCCAGCAAGCCCGTGGAACCTGATCGTCTCTTTGAGTGCCTCCCTGAATCATTGCGACCATCCTCAGAATCACCTGGAAACCTTTCTAGTGGCAGGAATCATCATCATGAGCACCAAAATGGTGCTTCGGAAACTGGTGGCTTCAAACATCTTACTCTCATACCTCCAAGGATTTTACCTTTGTTGCATGATTTAGCCCAACAAATGGTTCAAGCTGGGAACCAACAACAATTACTTAGAATTTACAGGTAAAGAGCTTTGTCTTTCGATGAGTTATGTGACATGGAATATTATTTGCACTCTGAGCTGCTCTGACCTCCATGAGATATGTATCCATCCATTAGTTGCTTGCTCCAGCTAAGTCAATTTTACAAAGCTTTAATATGACATTAGTGTTTTCTTACCACTTTAAAGAGTAGTCTGCTTGAAATCTAACTAGAAGAGCTTCTAATTTCACCTAGCTGAAGAGATGCAAGCTTATAGAAAATTACAATCTTTCTATGATTCTGTGGCACTGCATGATACCAAAGCCAGCCTTGTCAATATCAGCTAGCATTTAATGCATTTAGCAACATGATTTGACTTGATAGTTTAAATAGGAAGACACTGTATCAAATTGACCACTCTTTTGTTTTCTTTCAGGGATACCCGATCTTCAGTCATGGATGAAAGCCTTCGCAAGTTGGGCGTTGAAAAGCTGAGCAAAGAGGATGTTCAAAAGATGCAATGGGAGGTCTTGGAGGCCAAGATTGGGAATTGGATTCATTTCATGCGCATTGCTGTAAGCACTTTGTGGACTTGCATGATTGTTTGTATGTTGTACTTTCTAGTATCTAAATATGTTTTGAGCAGGTCAAGGTCCTGTTTGTTGGAGAAAGAAGAGTCTGCGATCAAATATTTGAAGGGTTTGATACTCTCCTTGATCAATGTTTTGCTGAATGTACTGCTAGTAGTGTCTCCATGCTTCTTAGTTTCGGGGATGCAATTGCCAGAAGCAAAAGGTCACCTGAGAAGTTATTTGTACTTCTGGACATGTATGAGATAATGCGAGAACTACATTCAGAGGTATGGTTTATGCTACATATGTTCCAAGAATGTGATATGTTTACTTCCTGTAACTTTGTTCTATTTTGCATGAATGAAACAAGAAACCATTATGTCTAGCAGAAATTGCATCAATCTTCAATCGTATATTAGTTCTTTCTTTCTCTACTCCCCTCCTTTCTGTGGACCAAGTTTGACTCCTATTCTTACTCTGCTCTTACTTTGCCGAAGGAAAATGAAAGTTTATTTTCACTGTTACTAAAGTTTAGATCCTTATTTTCCCAGGCTTTCCATGGGGTAGGTTTTTAGTATAATTGAATCAAACACCTAAACACACATCTGCATCTGACCCCAATTTGATCTATATATGCTACTGATTCATGATAATTTTGTGGATGCAAAAATTTTAAGATATATGATACAATCCACATTTGCCTTAGATGCCAGAATAGGTGTTAATGCATGAGTTGCAATCAGGGCAATGAATATTTTGAGAAACATGCGGTATTGTAAATATACGACATGATTTTTATCGACTACAAATTCTTTTGCAGATTGAGGCAGTTTTTGGTGGTAAAGCTTGCAATGAAATCAGGGAATCCACATTTGGTTTGACAAAAAGGCTTGCCCAGACAGCTCAAGAAACCTTTGGTGATTTTGAAGAAGCAGTTGAAAAAGATGCCACAAAAACTGCTGTTCTGGATGGGACTGTTCATCCATTGACAAGTTATGTGATTAACTACGTGAAATTTCTCTTTGAGTAAGTTCTGCTGACCATTCTTTTGATCTTTTAGTTTCTTCATTTAGCTGGTTCCGCCTGTTCACTTTTAGTGCTGTATCGTTTTTTAACTTGAAGCTATATGATGCAGTCACAATAATATGACTGACTAGGCCTCCATGTTGTTTTTTTTGTTTCCAGTGATCAAACAAAATATTCTTTGCTCAGCTATTGACGTTGAGCAAACATATTTTATTCTCTAAAACACTTCTAACCTTTTTTCTTTATTGTTTCTTTTTTAATAAATTGTCCCCATGCTGCTGGATTTAACATCAGATATGTTCACATTATTACCCTGAAAACTGTGTATTAAACCTCTGCAGCTATCAATCAACCTTGAAGCAACTCTTCCAAGAATTTGAAAGCAGTGGCGAAACAAGTTCACAGTTAGCAACTATAACAATGCGGATAATGCAGGCTCTTCAAACCAATCTGGATGGGAAATCTAAGCAGTACAGAGATCCAGCTCTGACTCACTTATTTCTCATGAACAATATTCACTACATGGTCAGATCTGTGCGCAGGTTTGTCATGCATTATGTATTCTGAGAGCTCTTTAAAGTTTACTAGCTCTGCTTGTAGGCAAGTTTCAGTGCATAATTTTTTGTTTTCAGATCAGAAGCCAAGGACTTATTAGGGGATGATTGGGTTCAAAGGCATAGAAGGGTTGTGCAGCAGCATGCAAATCAATACAAAAGGAATGCTTGGTCAAAGGTATTGTTCTGTTTGCCAATTAAATGAACTGCCTGACAACGGCCGAACTCTCAATTAGTTTTTGTTGATATCGTATAGTCTTGATAGTTTAGACAATTGAGGTAGTTAAAGACAAAAAATGCCCTCAGGGTGCCAGAAGCCTTGTTGACTAGATCTACAAGAAAAAATGTGTTTGCTAGTCAAGATGATTTCAACATAAAAGAAATATAACGAGAAGATATAGGTACAGGCAGTTGGCATAACATCATAATAACCAAGGCATATGAAAGAAAAGTTTACAACAAGGGAACTTTTGTCAAAGATGGAACAAAGATGTGTGTATATTTTCTTACGAGAAAGAAAAATAGATTTGTTGAGAGAGCTTGCCTTTTATTTATTAAGTTCTATTCATACAATGAAAAGACCTATAGAGTAAAGTAACTGGGGTTTGGTGTTACTAAACCATGGATTTTCAGATACTTCAATGTCTCTCCACGCAAGGCCTAACCTCCTCATCTGTGGGAGGAGGTTCTGCTGTATCTGGTGAGGGAGGAAGTGGCAGTGGAGCCTCAAGAGGGTTGATCAAAGACAGGTCAATATCAATTTACTTTCTTCTTGAAACAACCTTATATTCTTTTCATTTCCATATTCACAAGCTTTTCTGACCTGGGTGGAGAAGTGTGTTATGTGATCAGATTCAAGACTTTCAATATCCAATTTGAGGAGCTTCACCAAAAACAATCTCAGTGGACTGTTCCTGACACTGAGTTGCGAGAGTCACTAAGACTTGCTGTCGCTGAAGTCTTGTTGCCTGCCTACAGATCCTTTATAAAACGCTTTGGGTATGTTCTGTCCTGTTATGTTTGCAACACAGATACATATGCTTCTTGATATTCTTGTAGATTTGAAGAAACATATCCTTCTTTTATAATATGCTTCTTAAATGCAAGAGAAGAACGAAGTACATGCACAAGTTAACTTGGTCTGAAAATATTGATATATGTATATTAGGGTGTCAACTTGAATTTGGGTACCTGAAAACTGAACAGAACCAATCTGAATTGGTTGTTTGGTTTGGTCTTTTTAATGTTCAGATTTTCTCTTGGTCACGCTCATTTGTGGGTGATGAGGGGCCAGGAAATGTTATTTTTTGTGTCTTTCTTTTCCCTTCTGTTTGGAAGCTCATTTCAGTTTCTGGCTCCAAACTACCCCCTTTTCAATTCTGAATGTTATAATATCTCGGTGCTGGTGCTGCCACTACACCAAAGATTGTGCGAAACCCCCACTTTCCATTGTATCGTGGATCTCTAATTTATATCATTTCCACCATTTTGTTGCAGGCCTCTGGTTGAGAGTGGGAAGAATCCTCAGAAGTTCATTAGGTACACAGCTGAGGATCTGGAAAGAATGCTGGGGGAATTTTTTGAGGGGAAGACCTTGAATGAACCCAGGCGGTAAAGCTTGACACTCACTTGGATTAGTGACCTCATGCTCCGGTAAGACACGCAATGCACTTGTCCTTCACACGTTGTTACAGTGGCACTACTGCCTTTTGTGCAGATCATATGGTGTTATGATGGGGTCTTGTGTATCAATTTACCATTTGTAAAGGCTGTGAATAAATGTATTCTTTCTATTTGATTTTAAGAGAAATAAGGTCTATTTTTGCCCTAGCTTGTGCTATTGGCTAAGATGGCCATTGTATTGATGAAATAGAGCGGCTTTTTCCCATTTCCCAATTATGTAGAATTTATTGTGGTGATGGATTGTATACAGAATCACCATTGCTGCTAGTGCATTATCTTTTTTCTCCAGCAAGATCATTAAATGCTGCCGCAAATTACATGTTTTTTGTTTTTCACTATACAAAAAAAATAAAAATAAAAAATCGTATTGGGTTGAAACATAGTATGATTTGAGAAATTTTATATTATACAAGCTGTAATTATTGGATATCTACAAGAGAGACGCATAAAAGAAGGGAAACAGGAGAAAACAAAATAATTCTTTTAATACAAAAGATAATTAATTATTATTAAATTTTTTTTTTGTGGAATTGGATATAATATCTCGGTCTCCTGTCTATGTGGCATAAAAGTTTTCCATATGATTTAGTATGGTTTCCCCCACTTTTATAAGTTGGTGGATGATTTTAACCCATGATCTTAAGATTTTAATGTCTCGAGGAGTAATCCCAGCCATATCAATAGAGCATCTATTCCACCAGGTCCAAATACCCTCCTTCCAAGAATAGTTCAACCGGCCGCCAAAATAGAAAAGGACAGATGGACCAGGTTTTGCCACGTGGAAAACAAACTTAGCCACTACCGATATTCTTGAAATACCGTTAGTCCGTTACTTGATGGTTGTTTGGTGTTCTCTGGTTCTTATTGAAAGAAAAGTCTGTCCTCACTTTCCCACTCTTTCTATAACCGATTCTTGTTTGGTTTCCTAGAAAATTAGGATGGATAATAATATCTCGCAAAAGGGTACGTAAATGTAAAATTTTCTTGCTGAATCTTTTTTCTAGTTTGATTTGGTTTTGGTGACGAATGTTTCTTGATGATTACTGATCATTCGCTTTAAAAAATATTTGTGGGTTTTGAAGATGAGGAAGATGAGACGAGGGAATGTTGTAGAAAGGGAGCATGTGAGTACAAGCCAAGAAAACCTCTTTCTGAAGATATAATCCCTCACATTCTCAACTTGTGAGTTTTCTTTTCTTTTTTTTGCTTTTAATTCTGTGTTAGAATGCTATTTTGGTTAGATAAAGTTATGTTTTGTTAGAGACCATGGTTGTGCACCAAATGTAGAAAAAATTATCGAAGTTTTTTCGATTACCATTTTGATCAGTAAAGATATTGTTCTGAAGTTTATTTCCATAGTAATTGAGCAACTGTAAAGGTTATAGTGTATGTTTACTTACAATCTTATGCAATCTGGCTCCATTGAAGGTAGGAATGGAAATTAGGCTGTGTTTTGTTTCAATGGCAAGAAATGTATATGCGTTCTATACATTAGTGGTGGTTAAATGGGAGTAGAATGGAAGGGAAATTACTGTTTTCCATGACGATGGAAGTTCATACGATGTAAAATTATGTTATTGTTCAAGACTCTTTATCAATCATTTCAAAATGTTCATCAAAGTTCTTTCATTGATTGTTTCAGATATGGGTCTCGTGCCACGCCTCGAGACTTTGAAATCTATGCTAGCTCCCAATGCTTCTTTTGAAGATCCGCTCATGTGTGCTCATGGGTATGCAAATCTTGTTGTTTTACTAGTGAAGTGAAACATAGACTTTTTGATTCTTAGAACTTTAAACACTGTGCATCACAGAGAACTGTTTGCAGTCATGAAACCGGATCGATAAGCAGAGTTCGGTGGTAATAACGAGTTCAGATGTAGTTTGACGGAGCTCCTCAAAATTATCTGCCTTCTGTAGGAAGTGAACATTGATCATTTTATGCAGTGAGCAGATTTTTCCTTTTCCATTGATCCCTATTTGGTCATCTTCAAATGGAGAATTTGTTGCTAAACCTCCATGCAATTTTCCAATAAATCACCCCTAGTTTATTGATCAGAATCATTAGTTTGTTGCTTGTTTTAACCAGAGAAATGTTGTGGGAATGAATGCCTTTGCATTGTCTTCTTCTGCTGATTTTATGATTCCACAGGGTGAAGCAGATCAAATCAGCTTTCTATTCAATTTGCTTTACATGATACATTTGCTTCAGATATTAATTGACAGCAAACAGCACTATAAGTTCCTTGGAAGAAATATAGATTTGATATCACTCATTAAGCTATACATCGAGGATGGGAAGGTAGTTCGCCATGAAGATTGGTATGCTCTACAGATACCTATGCAGAATTATCCATAATTGCGACTTATGCTCATGTTAAATTCAGTGTTACTTTGTACAGGTGGTACAAGAAGCCAATTGGAAACAGAGAAACAAACAGGTTTCCTCTGGTTGGCCACTTAATGGAAACACTTCGCCGAGGATCAATGCTTGCAGCTCATTCTTTGATGGGATTCGGAAAGGACCCCTCCACGTAAAGTTACTCTTAGAATCAAACAGATACATCGTGTTTTTCTTCTGCTAAACTTGTGTTCATGTTTTTATGTATTTCTTGCTTAATCATGTCAGCAAGCCATATTATTGTCTCTAGCTATATGAGTCTTTAGCCAAGTCACTATTGAGCTTGTATTAAATCTGTGCTATTGGTTCTGCTTTAAATTAGCATTACAAGCAATAATCAGCAAAAACAAGTTTGTATTCGAGTATTGTATAATCTCCAGCAGCTTTACATACAACTCTATATTTCATTTTATAATGCATTGCATGTGATGACTGTAAATGAAGTTAGCATTTTTTAATGACATGAAACCCGAATACATGATCGATAACACAAGAGCGGTGTTATATATAAGGACACTCTAATATATACGCTAACCCTTAAAACAGACATGTCAAAAGAACAAGTTATTTAAAAATACGCAATATTTCATAATCTTTCAAAATATTTTATTATTCAAAACTATTGAAATCAAATAATAGTTCAAAACTTCTCATAAGTAATTAAAACAAAAACAATAATCTATAATACTCATTACATTGTTAAAATTCAAACTTAATTAAAACAGGATAGTATTGGAGCGCCTAAAACATCGAATCAAAACTAAAAGGAAAGCCTCGTACAAGCTAGACATACGGTCCAAAACTGAAGAATCATGAACACTCAACAAAATCTACCTGCTAACAGAAATTAAGAATTTAAAATAAAATTAAAAATGAGGGATGAATTCAACCAACTTAGTGAGAGAATAACAATTAATATATATTTTAAATATTAATAGTTTGCAAGTCGATTTATCTTGATATACATGTATATACTAGGCATATTATTATAAAGTAGTGGAATACATGTCAGAGATCAGATGACACCTGAAGGTGACTACCATGAGAGGATCAGTCGTCACAGGCTGGTGCCTCTCTGACGAGCTAGGTGTACAAAATACAATGTGCACGAAGATTAACTACTATATGTTAGCATGAAGTTACTAACAAGTCCTTTATCAAGGCATAATAGATATTCACATAATTATCAAAGTAATGTATATCATATCGAATAGATTTTACTTAAACAAAATACAAGTGCAACTTCAAGAATAAATGAATACTAGAAAAATAAAGCAACAAATATAAATATTTAAGAAATTAACTTGTTATACTCATCATATAATCAACATACATATTTATTTATATTTCATGCATATTAAAGATTAACTCACTCACCCATAAAATATAAAAGTAAAAAAAATATCAGATGAAAGACCCGAAATCTTATTGAGGATCGTTAGAAGTACTTACAACGAATGTACATAATATACTAAAAAAAAAATTAAAACAATACAAATAAAATACTTCAATGCATAAAAGAAAAATGGGTTTAGTCTCCTAAATTTAGGGACTAAAATGATAATTTTTAGAAATCAGGGACCAAAATATAATTTTACCAGAATTGGATGACCAAACTATAAATGTCAGAAATATATAAATATACAGAAATTTCACCCATAATCCATTCTCAATTGTGTCAAGAATCTCAATTTAATTTCCAGGAACCAAATTGTATTTTTTTTTCAAAGTTCAGGGACTAAATTGTAAATATCCAAAATGAAGGGACTAAACTAAAAATTATTCAAATCAATTATCAAACTGAGATTCATCATCCTTAAACTCATAGGAATACTGCCCAAAATTTCAAAATATATTTCAGGGGTCAAACTATAATTTTTCAAAGTTTAGGGACTAAACTGTAATTTTCATAAATCAAGGACCAATATAAAATTTTTTCATCTTCAACCTCAAGACCACTTTGTCCAGATTTTCTAGCAAAGTTGAAACAAATTTCTTAACTCATAACAAATCAATTCACAAATCTTTATTTCTAACAAGACACTCAAAATCAATCACTTAACCTTAAACCCATAATAATCATGAATCAATCTTAATAACATAAACTTCAAATCTTTATAAACCCTATTCTCTTCATTAATTCTTTCATAAACAAACCATAATCGAAAGTAACATGAGAGGGAAAATCATTTACTTATTACTTTTATTTTTTAAACCAAAAACTCAAGATCAAAAACTGAAATTTTTGGTCTGATGAGGGGAGGGTCACAATAACTACAAAAATTAGAAGGAAAAAAAACAATTTTCTTACAACTTTTCATTATACTTAAGTTAATTTAGGTTGAGTTTAAGTTAATTTGGACTTTAATTTGGACATGGGCATTATAATTTTCTTGATGATCAGGGATATGGACTTTTTAAGCAAAAACACTGGCTTTTTCCCTAGGTTTTACATTGAAACAAATTAGCCAAACGGTAGCTTACTGGTCTTCGACTCATAACAGAACTATAAAGGAAGCCATAATAACAGAGAAGGAAAAAAAGAAGAGTGCGGGAGGAAGTTATGATGCTTGCTTAACACATTGATTGCAGCTTACTAGAAATATATAGGTGACAAGATTATCTTTGCAGGTGACACAACTAACCTTTCATGATTTTGTTTTGATATTAGCTAAAGATCGACAGAAAATGTGAGACTCAAGCTCGAGACCTAATCCTGGAACTTTGCCGTAGCACCATTGAGCTACAAGCTTGTTGGTAATTAACATCTCATCATATTACTAGTTAAGATGATTAAAGTCATTGGATGTGTACTTTTAACCAAAACCATCAACAATCTTCCTGTCAAATTCTCTCATCATGTCTTGTGTGCAGAAGAGAGGAACTTTGACCTTGATTGTCATTTCCAATTGTTTTTCTTTTTGTCGAATCTCGATGTGCTAGTGCTAGACGTACGGTCGTAGATGTGTTTTTTCCTGACCATTAATTTCTGCGCTTTAATTTTTCCCTTTGGATAACATGCACATGCCTTGCTATTTGTGGCTGTTCTTTGGACTACTCCTGATATGGTTGAATCTCGTGTTGAGATTATCAAGCACACGGACCAGGATTAAATCTACAATTCATTAGGCAAAAAGATGTAATTAAAGCTTCAGATTTTAGATAATCCAAAAGACTAATAAATTCATGTACAGAAATTAAACAAAAAGGAGTTATCTTAAAACTAGAATAGTGAAATGAGATGAGCCACATGGGATCTTAAAACTAGAATATTTACTTGATAGCAGTTTGTTTTGAGAAGAATTAACATATGATTATTTATAATATTAATAAAAAGCTATGATATGATATGAGGATCTCTATATGTCTTCTAAAGATGCTCAAAGACAAGATCTAACAATGATTGAAAGCAAAAACATATCGAATATACAATATCAACATGCATTCTCTTGTTAAATTTCACGCCGGAGCCTCTTTTTGACTGGTCTTTCATGCTACTTTGCCTTTGAGATGTATTTATACCTACAGTGCCCCACAATAAGCCTAGTCTCTCTCTGTGTGCCCATTATCATACGAGAATGATGATTGAAGGATCCAAGACTAGTGTTCTTCAGGTATAGCTGCAGTTAGGAGAGAGTGAAAGGTAGATGATTCTATGATAAAGCTTTTTCTTTGTCGGAGTTCAATTATACACTTATTATTGGAGTTTCAGATCCGAGAATTCCCTTACTTTCATGTAAAAATTATCTTGTATTTAAAAGAAGGAGCTTTGTGTAGATGGCGACCTTATATAAGAACAGCCATTCTAGCTAGCTGGCTGGCTGGCTTTCTTTTTCCAAAGACTGCAAAAGTGTAGTGTGGAAACTTTGTCTCCATGCCATTCTTTTTTGGCTAAGGCCTCCACTCTCTCCCTCAAAATCAAAAGTTTGAGGTGTGGAAACTGAGACACTACTATCGCAATGAAAGATAAAAGATGTGATCGTAGTAATGCCTTTGAAAAGTGTGCATTTTGAATACTTTATGCCCTAACGACCCCTAAAAAGAATACAACTAGTGGGTTCCTGCTTTTGGTATTTCCTTTTCCCATTCCTTTTTATCAGTTGTAATTAATGATTTTCAGTTCTTGCTCTAAGATTATATCAGGATAACGGCTAGAATAATTCATCTCACAAAATAAAAGAACCTTTTGGCCATTATTTTGTGTCAATGATATAGGTTTTCACAGTACAACAACCTAATTAGATGTTCAAATTCTTGAAGTAATAAAGCATGAAATCAATTAAGAACATGCATCCCTGCCCCACCTCATCATATCATGAAACATATATAAGACAAGCTAGTAACAACCTTGTGATTAGTGATACAATGATCAAGACCTAAATGCTGTTGAACTTTATAGTTCTTACTGCTGTTGATTACCGATACATAGCTTGCGACCCTGAAGAATATCACGTCTTGTTAAAAAATCATCAATATTTAATTAGATTTGTGCTTAAATGGGTATCTAGCTAGATGCTGCAAATGCCAAAGGATTCTGCTACCAAGCAACAGCTGCTGGTTTGAATTGCGGCAGCCACTGAAGTGGACTAAAGGTGAGCATGGAAAACATTTGGAACACGTTTGACTAAGTTTGAGCTGATCATCATCTGACTATATATTTTGTCTAAGCGAATGTTTTCTGCGTGTCGGATAAACATGAATAACAGTAGATTAAGGGTGCATGTCCAAGAAGACGAAAAAGTCGGGTAGAACATATGCAAGAAAAAGAGTCATCTCCTCAGGAAGAGAACAGACCAAAAAATCATCATTTTCTGAAAGATGTCTGTTATAGTTCTCACAAGTCTTCTAGGGCATGATATATTGTTAAATATTGTAAGTGCGCATAAATGACAGGTGCAACAAAAACATGTCTAAATATGTTTTTCAAAGAATTACAAAGATTCAAAAGAAAAAGGATGAGGAATTATGATGTGTATGAAGCCTTAGGTGTTGGTCATAGATGTACAGGACAATGTCCCGGCAAGCCACACAAGTTTTTCATGGAATTCGATACCATCCCAGAACTAAGACTCCTTGGTTAAAACTAATTCAATAATTCATGGAATTTGCTATCATCCATTCCTATGACTTCTTTCTCAAGTCTTTTAATCATTTATCCTTAATGGGAACAGAGCTCGAGGTCATTTCTTCAAGTGACAAATGCTACCCATTAATACCATCAACTTAGTGGAGTAGTCCTTATAAATTTATGGGGCCGCTGGTGGATTAGGATTGGTGTCAACTGGGTTATTATCATAATGCTGTGAAGTTTACTAAACTTTTTGAATAAACACTTAGTGCAAGAGATAATATAAAATTTTTATCATCTTTTTGTTAGGTATTCTTTCTTTTCCTTTCTTCTTTTGTGCTGCTCAAGTTAGAACATGACAGTTGGGGATGACTAAAGCAGGTATCACATTTAGCAGATAAGCCATTGCTTTCTTCATTTGATCTTGTGTTTTAGAGCATACAAAAGAACCGGATATAAAGCCCTGGTTTACTACTTTTTGTGGTTTCGTTGTAAAGAGCAGTACTCATGCTAAGATCCTCAGTGAAGGTACAAAGAGCCTTATCATTTGTTAGTCCTTCGGTTTCTTATGAGTAGAGGAAGGTATAAAACTTTCTGAAAGATGAAACTTATTCCTCTTTTTGTTTACAAAATGATACAAATCTTTAATTTATATGAACAACAAGCAGCAAAATTAATCTAAACCTGTCCCTCCTCTTTTAGTGCTTATACCACCTGATGGCAGATAGGGTGGCTTGGACCACTCATTTCAAGCTAGTTACTAGTTGCTACATATAGCATGAGAGATATTTAGCAGAATAAACTCATGGATGAATATTTTGAACGGCGAGGAGCTGGCGAGGTCCCATATCTGTACTTCAGGTATAACATATTAATTAATCACTAGCGCATATATATATATATATATATATATATATATATATATATATATATATATGTAGCCAATGTACCTGCAAATTCTTCAAACATGTTCCCCCTTATGTTTATGGCTCCTATTTTAAAAGTCGTATAAAGATGATCTTCCTTTTTGTGATTCTAAAGTGGAAACTTCTTTTTGGTCTAACGATTTAGATGCTTCTTGTTTCTTCTTGTTTTTATGCTGATCAATTAATCCCCTCCTCATATATACTTTTCAAAGGCTATAATGTTAGGTCTTAATACATATAAACCAACCAAACAAATAGAAATGATGTGAACACTTGCCCACTAATGAAAAAGCTCAGTGTTCACCTTTTATAATTCGTTATGGAGGATTTTCTCTCAATGGTTTCCCTTCCAGAGTGGCCAATCTTTTGCATGACCATTGAAGTTATGAATCTCTAAACTTTTGGTTTTCAACAATTTCAATACTGGCCAAGTCGCCTACAGCAAGATGGATCTTAATCACCATGTTTATATATCATTGTTGCAATTTAAAGTGTAGTATGGCAACTTGGGATGACCTTTTGCATGTAAGATTGTCTAACTTGGAAAAAGAAATGAAATCTTAGAGAAAAACTATGATTAAAAATGCAGTAATCTATTACATGTTACAGCAAGTTAAGAAAGAAAAACAGATAAATATACAGCAGAGCCTTACTTCGCGAAGTGCCTAAATCCTGTCAGCTCCCCCCTCCATATAAGATCAGAAAAGAAATTTTCTTTTTTCCCCTTTGTTAGTTTAATTTCTCTCCCCACATAAATTCACAAAAAAAAAAAAAAAAAAAAAAACAAAAAAGAAGGAAAGAAAGAAGAAAGTCCTTCAATATAGAAATCTAACATTACCCCCTCCTATCTCATCAACTCTTGAATTTTGAAAATAACCTGTCTATCCACAGATTCTAAGATTCCATTTTCTGCAAGTGAATATTCATCTCCATTATCACCTTCAAAGGAAATATTTAAGTCAAGTGAAAGAACAGGACTTTTATCCTCCATGCCACCCTCATCTTCCTTGTCTCCATGGTCACTGGTTTTTTGCCTTCTTGGAGGTGAACATGCTCTGGACACTGAACTGAAGCTTTCACAACTGAAAACAATAATGGCATCTTTAAGAGGAACGTTTTCACCATCAGGAAGTGTTACACTTCCATTTTCAATTGCTTGTTTGATACCCTTTTGAGAACAGTTATCAACTCCATCCACATCTTCCATGAAGAACACACGATGAGAGTTCTCATTCAATGCTAGGCCAAGTCTCTCAAGATAGCTGCAACCCAATTCATCTCTTGCTCTCTTGTTTTTGGATTCTTCTGTAGAATCAGCTCTTGATGATGAGAAATTGCTTAAACCGATTGAGACAAAGTTGCTTTGAGAGCCAAAAACTAGTCTAGCTAGCTCCCTTGCAATCTTCTCTTTGCCTTCAAAATCAACACCTAAGAAAAACAGCCATGTTTCTGCTTTGTTTTCTATGTGATTCAACTTCCCCTTCCTTTTCCTCATTCCAGATCTGCACTCAAGGATGGTGGTTGCAATTTCAGGAATGATATCCTTTTGCCATGGAACCTTTTTCTCCAAGCCACTACGTAGATTCTTCAAGTTGTAGTCATTGAACTCTTTAAAGCTTTGAACACCTTCCATATCATCCATTGCCTCACTTGAAGAAGCTGAATTTGGGCTAGAGTTAGGATTTGACAAAAGGTCAGGTTTAGGACCATTTCTCAGACTGTTTTCATAACCTTCATTGCTGCATTCTGAAATCCAAATCTGGTTCTGTTTCTCAAGCTGTTTATGTTCAAAAATCACTGGCCAACTTAGATGTGTCTGCTGTGAGTCGGTGTTGCGTTCATGCGAGGAGACTGAATTCGGCGAAGGAGGTGAAGAAGCAAATTTGATGGTTTTCTCAGGATAGTAGGACTGTTTGTGGACTGAACCAAAAAGCAAGCTCCCTTTATTGCTTAGATATTCCTGCTGAAGAAGTTACAATTGCAAGGAGTGTTAATGTTTCTATCAAGCATCGAAGCCAAGATCTATAACAAACTTTGAAGTTCAGGTAAAATAAGCACCTTATCATTGGTGGTGTTTCTTTCAGTCTCTTCCTTGCATTGCTGGAGCCATAAGGGCAAGCTTGAGCCGGTGGAAATAGTAATGCCAGTAGTGGATTCCTTGTTTTGGGTCCTGCCTGCTAGGCTTTGAGATTCTCTATTGAATTTGACAGAGTTATCTGTCCAGCATGTTGAGTGGTTATCTACTCCACATTCAAGCAGTGGCCAACTGGACCCATTCATAGATACCTTGCTTCTGGACTGATGAGATTGTGAATCACTGAAAGAAATTAGTAAAGAACAAAAAAGTTAATACTGGTGACAGGCATGTCGAGGAAAAAGGATAGGCAAGTGAACTTGAAATAGCACTTGTATTAAAATGAAAGGACTTGCCTATCAAGTTTGAGACTTAAGCTGAGGCTCCCAATTGGAATTGTTACAGGATAAAGTTCCCACATAGTCTCTAGAGAAGGGTGGCCTGCTTTACACTTCATGTAAGTTTGGAAAGTTGCAATCCCCATAAGCCACAACCTTCCCGTTTCACTGAATCCATGAACTAATCTTCTGATCTCTATGATTATGTGATCTACAGTGCAGTAGTAGCTTCTCCTTTGCTCACCATAACTTGACCAAAAATCAGAAATCCATTTTAGATCACCCAAATATAAAACCACCCCATTACTCATATAACTTTTCACAATGCACCTAAGCTCCACAAGCTTCTGTTCAATCTTCTCTTTGGAAAGACTTTTTAAAGAGAAGAGAGGAAGGCTTACGAACCTCACAGACCTCAAATCCCCAGAAGCCTCTCCTCTCTCGACCTTGTCCATCACTCCCCTAACTACACTCTCAGCAGTAGCCAGACACTCTCCTGTTATGACAGTGTTTCTCTTTTTTCTCACCAATGCGTTCAAGACGCTCATTACATCATCATTCCTTACTTGATCTAATGGCTTTCCATGTATGATTCCAAACTGACTAAGAGGTAAAGGCTGAGGCACGCTAGCACTAAGAACTTGAGGTTTGGTGATTTCTTTAGACTGGCTACTAACAGTAACAGAACTTTGAGGACAGATCTCCAAAGAAACAGCTTGTTCTACTTTGTTTTTCACTTGAGTACTAGAAAAACCAGCCTCCCTCATGACTCTACTGACACTAGGATCATCTAGGATAGAGATTATGAGTTGTTCTATCTCAATTTTCAAGGCTAAAATGGGCTGTTGCTGGTTTTCGATGGAGCCTCGCCGTTGGTGAGCCTGGGCACGCTTAAAGGCTGCAACCAAGGCATTGGAAAGGGAAGGGTAGGAAGAGTGAGGCCCTAACAAGGCACTAGAAGTAGATGCAGGAAGGCGATTAAGTGCCACATTGAAGCAAAGCTCCAGAGCCTTGCATTGAAGAGGATGAGAGTGGGCTTGAAGGCAAGCCCTTCTGAGAAGACCAGTAGAGGAAGCAAGCATAGTACTTGCTACATGAAGAGGAGTGACTTGAGCATGGCCTCGCCGCCTAGCAAGACTAACTGCTTGTTTGACTAAACTTACAGCCTCAGGTGTAAGAGTCTGCTGTACACTGCAAATTCCTGCTCTCATCTTTCTGCAGTTTTAAACGTTCACTCACTTGTATAATGATACAAAATCTCAAGGGTATCTAGCTAGCTGAAGGAAAACTAGATGATCACTTAGAGAGGTTTTGGCTGCATGTGTGGATACTGGATAGCTAGAGAAGTAGAAGCAAGGAGTTGTTTCGGTAAACTATAAGACAAGCTACTAATTAATATGAGAAAGCAGCAATCTTGCTGGTTTATATTGAAGAGGTGGTATGTGTAGATATTATGTGATATGGGATTGTGCTTTACTTGCTAGTGAGGCAAATTCTAGTCTTTGTATGTGAAAGTGGTTTGCATGTGATATCCGACTTTATCTTTCTCTCATCATATAAAGGTTAGTGGATAAATAAAAAATAAATAAAGTTGGTGTCTCTCTATATTGTGGGAGGAGTTATAAATTACGCTAACATCTTGCAAAGCACTAAGCTTTAAGGGCTATGAACGGAATAATCACTCTGTTGATGACATATAAAATGACTGATGAGTTATGTACTAGCAGCTTCAGAATAAGCTCAAAAGTAGATTATGAAAAAAAGAAAAGAGAAAAAGAGAAAGGGCAAAGAAAAGGAAGGGCAAATCCACCGATACCAAGGAGGTGTGGAAAAGAAGAGAGGACTGCCTGTCTGTTTGAAGAAGGGAATTGGGAACTGGGAACTGGGAACTGGGTTAGCAGTGCTTTACTCTGCTCTATTCTAAAAGAAGAGGAATAATAATGACTTTGATGATTTGAGTTATGGATGCCACAAACTTTAGAAAAAAACAAAGCAAAACAACAGCAGATTGCATGAAATCTATGCCAATGACATTCTTTCCCTCGATCCCCTCCTCTCCTCCTTGCCCATAAAGTTGGCTTTGAGGACCTTTATTTCAAATCAAGTTTTCTTCATATTTTCTTGCCATCAAATTCATAATATATGCTGTGCATTGAGTGTTTTCTCTTTTGTCTTGGAATCCATCTTGATCATTGTTGTGCCTAACTAATTATTGGGTAGATAGATTCCTATTCGCTTAGCCCATGACCCTACAGTAGCCATTTTCAACTCAATAATTAGCTAATCTCTTACATCTTCTTCTCTGGATGGACTGTAAAGTACTGTTGTTACAGTCTCATGCTTATATTATAGAACAGTCATGGATACTTGTTTGGAATCCTACCTCTCTCTCTCTCACAACATTGGACGGGTTATCAGTCATCAAAAAATCCCACCCTTTTGCCACAAGAATATTCATCATCTCGCGGTGTCACTTTGCACTTCTCTTGATCATCGTTATAAAGCTTCGCCTGATCAGGTTAACCTGTAATTCATCGATTTCATTTTGTATGAATAACAACGTTTCAGAAACCTTTACTGGATAGTAAGTTGTAATGAGCAAAAACAGAAGAATGGTCAGGGGACTCAAGATGCAAACTAAACGACACGTCGGTCCACATGTGAAACTATGTCAGGATGAAACCAAGCGACAAGTCGGATAACAACCCCAACAACCGTCGTGCAAAATTATTAATGACTTGTCGTCTGAACCAAGACTACACTTGTCCGTGTCCGTGTGAAATTAAACGACAAGCGATCAATGAGTCTAATAATCTGCCAAGATAAATTAAAACGACAACCGGGTGACAGTTGGGGGGCGCGTTAAAAAGAAAGGAAAGTTCAGTTTACCCCTAAACTTAAAATCATTCTCAGGGACCTCCCTGATGCTCTTATTTATCGCAATCTAAACAATTAGGGAAAATGATTTAGGAAGGTAACCGACAGGTCTTTGCACAGTCAAGGGAATTTGGAAGAATTCCTGCGTATTTCAAGAAACATTATAATAAATCATCCTAAAATAGTAAAGAGTTTAGAGCGTTGGAAGACGGAATTAATTTATTAGCATCATAAATCGATAGACCTCATAATTCAATAATTCTGATGAATCCATGTCGTGTTTTATATTCCAATATTGTATAAAATATGTGCATGTGTATTCCATTCTATATATACTGAAATAAAAATGAAATCTTTGAGAGAATTTTAAACACAACTTTAAGTTTAGGGACTAATCTAAGAAACAATTAATCTAAGAGGGATCAAAAATTATAATTTACAGCTAATAACTGGTATATGACACAAACCCATCTCGGTATCTTGTCTCTCTCCGTTTCACAGATTTCAAAGCCATAGCTACTGAGCTTCAGGTACTTATTAATCTCTTCAACGTCTATGCCTTCCTCTCGCTTAAAACAGTCTTTTTACTGAATTTTGTTTGGAATCACAGTTGCTAAAATGGGTTTGAACTCTTGGGTTGAATTAGTGTCAAAGTTTGTTTCTTTTTATTATTTGTCTAATGAATTTGTTTCTACATTCAATTTTGCTATTGTGGCTGTGTTATTATACCTGCTTTCTGCGTTGAATGCTTACAAATTAATGCTAATGTGGGCTTAAACAGTATGAGATATTAAGCTATATATTATCAGTTCATGAACATGTATGAATTAGTGATGTGCATCTGCCTAAAATGCATGCTGTTAAATATATTTGCTCAAGAGTGATGTTTTTGAATGCTAATTTGTTATTATCTTCGCTTGTACGGTTTTTATTTGTGTAGTTCTTGTGTTACTGTTCGGAAAGATGGGGTTTGCTTATAATGTAGTGCTCTTTTGATTGCTTGTGCAAGTTTTTTTCTTATGGAACTGACAGGAATATTGAAGAGTGGAAAATGAATTGACTGGTCAAGAAACTGGGTGCTGCTAGAGGCAGTAGCACCAGCATGATTCTGCCTCTGATGTCCAAGGGATCAAATTTCAGAAGTGATGGAGATGTGGGATGCGAAATACTGGGTATCAGCAGTAAGGTGAATTAGTTTGAGCAATTTGGCTGCTCACTTGAGAATGTGGTGAATAAACCACCAAAGGGATTTTAATTCTGAGGAGATATGGTTGCATTGGAGGAATCCATCAGTCCCAGTTAGATGTTAGCGAAGGATTCCCTTAACGCAACAATATCTTTATCAAAATTTAAGAAGACTCTGAGTAAGTGCCAAGGAACTTTGCATTAAAGGACAGCGATCTCTGCACTTGTTGTTGGATGTGGAACTTGATGATTCAATGAGGTGCTTCCTTAAAGTGATTTCCCATACTGATTAGTGATTGGTGTTAAGGAGAGCGTATTTATGTTGCATAATTTTTTCAGTTAGGGTGTCAATTTAGATTCTTTTTCCCAGAATACTTGTTTGTTTTATAATCTGTACTAGGTTTTGAACTCTGTGTGTATGGCTGGATTCAACTTCATTATTTGTTCTTGGGATTTTTTATCTTCCTTGTAGATAGATTCCAGATTGTTGCCCTCTTGACATATTTTTGAACTAGTCTTGTTATTACTTCTACATTACATAGTTTCTGTCCTTATCTTTTGTATATATCATATCTGAAAATGTTGGGATTGATTAACTTTGAATGTGTCTTTATCTCTCTAACTATTTTTATTCCATTCTTTTCAGGACCTCTACCTCTTATTTTTTTTAGTTATAATAAAGTAGGCACAGAACTTTGCATGTATCGTAGATTCAGAATACCATAGATGAGATAAAACTTATTCTTGGCTTGTTTTTAAGATGGTCTGAACTCTGAAGTTGCTTTTACTTATTTAGGAATTTGGTGGTTCATTGTATTGAAGACATGAAAATTTATATGAAGCCTTACATCACAGGGAATTTGTAAAGGGAAAGCTTCTGACAATCACAGGACTGAAGGTAAATTGCAGATCAGCCAGGAGTCAAGTTTTCAGGGACAGAGGATATAGTTATTGCCATATTGATATGTTGAGGTTTCTATCCTTGGAGGTCAATCATATAGTTGGTGATCATTAATGACTATGAACACTGGAGGGAGGGAGGAATTTGGAGTGGTTTGCCATGCAAAAAATGCAAAATGATATTTGATTTAATTGAATATCAGTAGAATCAGCAGATCTGGGGATGCTTACATGGGCTTTAGCTTTGCAAGCTCTTCCATTTTTGGAGTGAACCCTAGTCTAATATTTCCTTCTTTTGATATTCATTTTTTATTAGATGCTGTCATGGAACTTGCTTGAAGCAGACATAGTAATTCAGCAGTTCTTACCAAAGTGCAGCAATTAATTAGTGGCTTCTTCTACTTTGTATAAATTAAATCTCTACTTTTTCTGTGCCACAACTTTCGGTGTTTTCAAGTGAGATTTTTGGGGTCATGCTATAACTCTGAAGTCGAGCAGAGTAGTAGAATTCATAATTGTCTTGAAAGTTCTTGATTCAATAATATACAAGGAATGGTCTCCAAATCTTTTCAGAGAGTTTTGTTTATCCCATTTGAAAACTTTCCACAGATTTCTTGAACTCGTTGCTTAACTTCTTTTTCTTTATTTGCATCTTGACGTTTCCCATCGTGGCTTGCTATACATATCTTTTACTCTGGGGGGTTCTTGTTTTTATTGCAAGGGATTCTCGTTTGTTGAAACAACAGCGGGAAAATTTTCTTCTTTTGGAGAATGTAACCCAGTTCTGGCCCTCTGGTTCGGTTTCTCCAGTCTAATATTAACCAAGGATTTCGGGGTTTCCGTTTTCTTACAATGGATTCTGTTTTATTGAAACAACGAAGTGGAAACTTTTCTTCTTTTAGAAAATGTAACCCATTTCTGGTTCTCCCCTGACGGTAACCCAAGATTTGCAGATTACATTTGCCATGAGATGATGTAGGTAAATCTCACAGTTTCCCTTGCAATAGTGGAAGGAGAAACCACGGGATGTATCTGACTAGTCTCTTACAAGGGCACAACTTTTTTATCTGAAGTAATTTCTATTTGTATCTATTCCCATGACAAGTCCTTGTGTTTTTTTTTATTTTCTTTTCTGATGAATAAAAAAATTGGAGCGACTGTAACGCGTGCCATTCACCTCCTTCTCTATCCCTAGAGTCAAGAAGATGCATGATGGATATGATTCGATATTTTCTTTGAAACCAATATCCTGCTTTTTGTTTCACATACTGTCTATACCATGGTTTAATCTGGTTGATGATCTCAATGCATTGTATATAGGTTTAGCTACTAAGTTCTTGGGAAGATGAAGAGGTGACATTTGTAATGCAGTTTTGCGGTGCGTGGAGCTGAGTTTTGTTTTACTTGGGCATAAAATGGGATGTTAAATAATCCATCAATGGCAGGTGCACTATTGTGGGGAAGATGGCTTCCTTTTCAAGTTAAAGAAAGATGCTCAGAACTCCCATCTGCTTTATATTTCCATACAACACTGTTCCACAACATGGCATGCCATTTTCCTAGCTTGCTGAAACTGTGTAATGGCATGTGGAGCTGAGTTAATTAATGCTAGAAAGTATAGGATAGGAACACTGGATGTCAGTGCCATTTTCATAGACTGATGTCGTGATTTATGGTCGGTTGGACACGCCAATTTAGGTGGCTTCTTTTAAGAGGACAGTCCAGAGGATGAGCTGCTTCTGCAGCAGAACATCTCTGAAGGAAGATCATTCTAGTGCATAATGTCAGTATTAAACGTTCGATTAGTCATCTAGATTATGTTATCATTGTTTCATTTGCAACAATAATCTCATATTCTTTCAACGACTCTCTTTGGACCTACCTGGATATTCACAGACACAGAACAAGATTGCAGAACCTTCATATTCTAATATTTCTTGACATTTCCAAGAAGGGGTTAGATTTCATAGTCACCGTAGTAATATAAACAAAAACAAACTCTGTATCTCATTTTTGCTTTTCGTTAATCCTTCTAATATACACAAAACTGATATAAGGAAGCTAAGACTATACCATCTGTTATTTCTCATCAATCTCATTATGCCCTTTCAATGAACATAAAGGGGATGAAGGAGAAAATGAAGAAACAGCAGAAGAAAAGGAAGTGGAATCAGAACAAGAAGCAGCTGCAATCCCAACAAGTAGATCCACGAATGCCCCAACTATATACCCATGATTCTTTTTCCCATTGACCTTCAAATACCACCCCAACAACTCCTCTAAACAATCCCAATCTTTAAGTCCATGAGACTCCACCATCTCCTCCATTGACCTTCTAAAATCAACATATGGATCCTCTGACTCCATTGCTAGAACCACACTTTCCTTGAATGGAAACCCTCCTGTTTTTGCCTCTTCTAGTATTGAGTTTGTGTCTCCAGGCTCAAAAAACAACCTTTCTGATCTCACCCCACGTACAACAACCTCCAACGACTCCCCATCAAAGCCCTCCGACTCAGTTGAGAAACTTGTAGTTTCTGATGAGTTTGTGAACCATGACTCTGGTGTCTCAACCCTTTCAGAAGGATCAAAGAAAACTGAATTTACAGTCTTGATCACATCATCTCCACCCCTGAAAGAAAGAGTCTTGGGGTGCTTGCATGAAGGCCATTTTTGCCATGATTGCTTTGTTTCTTTGATCTTGAACAGTGCAGGGATCTTCATATTTCTTGATCTCAAACACTAGCAAGAGAAAGCTTGAATGGTTTTATCAGGGCTTGTGAATGTCTGTTGCTTTTTGGTTTGGTATTAATGTGATCAGAGGAAGTTGTGAGGGTAATATTTAAAGAAGAGGCGAGGAGGAGTAGGGGGGGATGGAAGGAAATGGGGCTGGTAGGGCCTGTCATGAGTGTATTAAATTCTAGGTTCCATAATTGAATATGATATTAAATGCCTCCTCAAAGCAACTGAACATAGCACAGCTTTTGTCAGCATGAATTTTATAATGTTGAGCTAATATTTTATGCTCACAAGCTGCTAATACATGGAGCTCCCTTGGCCTTGATCAGTTGATTTTCCTGTGCCCTAAAGTTTTCCTATCCCTTTCACAACACATCTCTTCCAAGTTACTGCAATTTCTCTGTCAAAACTACTGCATGCAAAGATGTGTGAACATGGCGCCTGCTTAGATTCAAGTGAGTGTTCTTGGATTCCCTTAAACAGTCAAGCTGGATTGAATAAAAATTACTCAAATGAGAAACATAATTGAGCATGCTGTGTTTCGTAATTGTGGAACTGAGCTCTGCTGTTCTCTCGTTTTGGACCACATGATGATATCATATATTATACAAAAAAAGGTCTAGAAAACGCTGTTTTGATTATTAAAGTAATCGAAAGAGACACGTACATTAGGAAATTTAAGAACTTGATGAGGAAATTGAAAAAATAAATCATGGGATAGGAGGCAAGATTCATGTGACTCTTTTGAAGCAAGAACGGTTGGATGACGCACACTTGACCTTGCCAATGGATTTATGAGGCAAGACCTGTGAGATTAAAAAGATAGAATCGGTCGTTAATTTCAGGACCCGTGGGATTAGTCGAGGTACACGCAAGCTGGCCCGGACACCCACGTTAAACTAAAAAAAAAAAAAAAATAGAATCCATATCATAGGTATTATATTCCTTCCGAGAAAATTTATGAGTTACAAGTTTGAAATGTTAATTGTTATTGATATAGTTTAATTTTAAAAAAAGTTATAAAAAATTAAAAAAACACCAGTTAAAGAATTGTTTTTTTAAAAAAGTTAATAAATTTTTTGATTGGATTTTATCAGATCAACAAATCAATTTCTCCTTTTATTTTTTACAAAATTTATAGGCCTTAACTCAATCAGTTAATCGGGTCTTGAATTAACCTGGAATACCAGTTCGGGTATCTCATTTATTGGAATAATAGTACTATATTTCCTTTTATTTTCTTTCCCTGCTCGCTACATCTGTCTGTTAATTAATGGCTCTGAAAACGCATTAAGAAAAAAAAGACCCTTTTTTGGACAAATGGGCCACTTTGTGTAATTCTTCATTGTTACACTTCTATAAAATTGTATAGAGATGTCAAATAAAATAAATAAATCAGAATGACCTCACAAACCAGGAAGTGAAATTTGGGCTGTCCTTTCAATAACCTAAAAATTGAATAGAGTACAGTCGACCAGAACTAACTTGGCTTGCTATTTGGGGCCGTTTTGGAGGCACCATACTTCTATGTTATTAATAAAAAAAAAAATAAACCCCACAGTACTTTGTTGTTAGATAATGTTGTTTAGATTGCATTTGATTAACATTTTTAAATAAAAAAATAAATTTTAAAAAATAAAAAATTTATCATTTAAAATATTTTTAAATAAAAAATATTTTTAAAAAAATTGTTATGACCTCACAAATATCCTCTGCATCTTGTATACTTTATTTTTTTCACATTTTTTTATTGGGATGTTTGGAAACTTGTTAAAAGCAGTGTTTTTTAAAAATTTAATTTTTTTTGTTTAAAATTAATTATTTTTATGTTTTTGTGTTGTTTTAATGTGTTGTTTTAATGTGTTGTTGTCAAATATAATTTTAAAAAATAAAAAATACTTTAAAAAATAACTATTACCTTTCAACAAAATAAAAAACTTATATCCTTCAATTTTTTTCACATTTTTTTTTATGGGTGGGGCTTTCAATATTTTTTTTTTTTTTATGATTGCAGTAGCCTAGATGTTTATTGGGATGATTGCAAACTTGTTTGAAGAAGTATTTTTTAAAAATTAATTATTTTAGTTTGAAATTAATTTATTTTATATTTTTAGGTTGTTTTGATGTATTGATATCAAAAATAACTTTAAAAGAAATTAAAAAATATTTTAATATATTTTTAAATAAAAAATAAGTATTGCCATATTCACAAATAACGTCAATATATATCATATATCCTTCAATATTTTCACATTATTTTCATGATGGCGTGGGGCTTTCAATACTGTCATGCAGCCACTATCAGTTTATCCATCGGAGAAGATCGATCCGATCCGATCCGTCGAGTTGACTCCGACCATCATATCTTCGATCTAGCTAACCTTTGTACGTCCCATGCATGAATAATAATACATCGTACAGCACAGCAGCATAAGAGATGTTTGTGTTCTGTGTTGGTACCAACATTCTTACACAGTCCCATGTGAATGGGGCCCTAATTCCTGGCTCCTGTGGTACAAAAAACTCATGGCCTCACTCATGGGGTCCCTTGATTGTTAGCTAATCAAGATCATGCGAGGAAAAATCGTCGAGAAGGCCAAAAATATTGGTGGAGCTAGGGAGCTTCGTATGATGGCCAATAATATGACTAATGGGTAAGACCATTAACCATTTTTACTGACCAGTCGCACTGAGCTTGATGGTTCGAAGGATATGTTTCCTAGTTATGGACATGGAACCCATGTTGTCATCCTCAGTACTGCAAGCTAGAAGACCACCTTGGGAATTTTCAATTACAAGTAATTTGCTACCTGTAAACAAAGTTATTAAATCTGTATATGATCTGGTCTAGTTTAAGTTCGAGTCAAGAATTAAACCAGTTAACTCGAATAAATTTGAAGAACTCTCTCATCTTATTTTTGTAAACCTAGTTTGGAGTAGGGTTTAGAACCTAAGTTTGGCAGGTTATTAAGTTTACTAGCTAGGAAGTTTCCCTTTGATTCCATAATTTAACAAATAACCACCATAGATGACGTTTCACTCTTTTTCTTCTTCTTCTTCTTTTTAATAGTTTGCTAGTGATTTCAAAGTGTAAAGTTTCGAATTTGTGGCATTCCGTCGTTTGAAGGAGAGGGCGGGCTCCATGCATGTGTGAATTGTAACCATCATAAAAGCAGGTGTGATTTTTCACGGGAAGATAAAATCCACACACATATTCCTTAATCGATAAAAACCCTAAAATATATTAGCATTTGTGTTAATAATTAAGGTAATGTTTCGAAACACTCTTGTTGAAAGCATTGTGAAATTAAGTTATATGATATATTAATTTTAGTAGTTTACTAAGATGTGTTGATTAAATATCATTAATTAAACAATAACTAGCTAGCTTGTTATTTTTATTTACTTATTTTCAAGGTGCTCAGAAAATAACTAGCGGTATATAATTAACTATTATTTAAGTTTTTTTTAAAATAAAAAGATAGTTACAGGTAGAAGAAAGAATAAATATTCAGGTTCAACGTAGATTTTTATATGATTAACTCATCTTAGTTTTCTACGAAACCTGCTTCGAGCATAGCTCTAAATCAACCGGGGTTCGGGTCGCTGGCCCGGTTTCTTAAGGATTGCTCTGATCTTTTGCTCGTGCGATTTGAGTGATTCTTGTGTTGGAATCAGTGGATAATTGCGTTCCTAATTATTGTGCGTTATAGAAGAAGAGGAGTTGTAAATGAAGTGGTTGGTCTCCTATCTACCAATTCATTATTGGCTGAGGGCAGATCTCTGTATAGAATTGCACATGCTACCTACGTTGTTGACCCTCTGTGTTCCATCGTCTTTTTTCAAGGATCATTAATTAAAATGTGTTTAGTTTGATAATTAAGAGGATTATGAAACATAACCACCCATCACCGGGTCCTAGCTATTTTTGAGATGCCATTACTGCACTTCATACATGATAATTAATAAATAATAATAATAAATGCATGAAGATGAATGTCTAGTTACCCAAACACAGAAGAAGAATTAATGAGAGTGCTACTTTTTTACAAAGTTACTAAACCAGGCAATGTGATAAGCTAGGCGTGTTCGTTAGAGTTTACTCGACCGAATCAAAATAATATCATTTTAATTAAAAAATAAAAAATATTATTTTAAAATAAAAAATTGATTTTTAATCAAATTATGAGTTGACTTGTCGGGTTAATAGATTTGATTGGATAAACTCAGTCAAACCAAGTTTAATAACATTATTTATATCTAAGAATATTGTTGTTTTCATTTTATGAAAAATCTTATTTATGGCAAGAATGAACCTTATTATTGAATTCTCAAAATTAGTTCGTGAAACTTATATCACAAAAAGGCTTGCTATGAGATGAGATGGATGGGTCTTATTATATTGTTCTCAAGATTAGGTGGTGAGGCTTAGGGGAAATCTGGATATATTTTAAACAACATTAATAAAAGCAGAAAATCGATATTAAGGGATGGAAGGATCTTGGAACTTTCATTTCAAACCATGCTTTAAGTGTTAAATCACTCTGATTTGATGGGAGAAAGAAAGAAAGAAACAGAGCAGATACCATTGTCGATGGAAGGGTCTTGCAGGATTCCAAGTTATACCTAAATAAATAATAATTAGTTGCCATCAATTCCTAATTGTGATTAGTTTTGTACCTTCAACCTCAAACATCTCAACATGAATGCACGAAAAAAATGAGGCAATTATAATCTAGGGTTTGCCCTGGCTAGAGCCTAGTAGCATGTGACAACCAGGCAGCTCAATGAAAAAGTACGTACATGCAATTTTGTATTCTTAAGTCAATGTTGAAGAACTAACATGTTTGCACGATATTATCTATGCACATTAATATGGAAAGAACATGGAAGAGTCAACAGGGCATTCTGGTTGAAGTGCAAGAATCAGCCATGGAGTTTGAGCTGTCTTAGAGAGTTAGAGGGGACAAGATAAGATATGGCAAGGATTAATAACGACGCATGTCCGTGCATGGAACTCCTTTGAAACTTCATTAGTTAATGTGAGATGCAGAATGATTAATTAGATAATTAACTGGAATTATAATGCAACAAAACCTTCAAGTGATGCATGTTTTAAAATGGGGCATGCCGTGTGGAATATATATATAGCGAACCCAATAATTAATACAGTAATCATTATACGTTGATCTCTTGGCCAGATTCACTTGTCTTCTGTTTGTGTGCCAAGAACATGAGTGGGAGGATATGTTGACAAGAATGTTCTTAATCTCTTTCCCCTTCTTCATTCATCCACTAGTTTAGCACTTGAAAACTAGGTGGGATTTAATTTAAATATGTAAGCAAGCTGGAAATCTCCCCAGGAGACAACAATGAGTCAAAAAAAAAGTAAACTGGTTTAGGTCAACTCGGCTTTTCTACCAAGTCGACCGAATTCTTTTCTTTTTCTATTTTTTTCAACCTCTGTTGGTCTCCATCTCGGGCCGGCAAAGTCTACTTCAACCCATCAGGCCATCTAGGTTTTACAAATATGTTTTACAAATATGTTGAAATGTGTAGAGTAACTTATTTTCATGAAGATTTAGATGGAATTTGCTTCCTATGTACCCCCCCTACAAAAACCAGCTCGGAAGCATAGACAAACATGTAGCCTTCTTGTAGTAAATTAACACTTGGTTGATTTCTTAGCTGGCCTTTGAAGGAACATATCAACCAAAATGGCTATCTTGAATTCTGGGCAGTTGGGATCTACTAAAGACACCATATATAGCATCAATAAGGCAATGTGTACAGCCCAGCAAAATCATTGTACCAAGAATTAGGTCACCAACAGATGTTAAGAAGGGAGATACAGAATCATCAAATCCATTTCCACCCTGCCTATAGCTACAGAACCTGAGGTGACCCTACATGTTTCAAAACGGCATTCAATGTGGAATATTGAACTCATTACCACAGTTATCATCTTACATTGTACTGTTCTGTTCCCTGCGAAGTATGATTTTGATTCTTAAGTTGTGTCTAAATTACTGAGACGCTGAACTGTTCAAAGATTTTCAGTTGGAGTCTTAAAACTAAAACTTTTTTCAATTCAGTATCCAGGGTTTTATACATTATTCAACTGAGTTCTATCATCCATGTCAATTAGTGTAAGTTTTGTCTAAAGTGTACAGTTATGCAATAAAATGATGTATTATTGAAGAAATCTTGATTTTCTTTTATTTGAAATTGGTGACGCTTTTAGATGGGTGACCCAAGTATAGAGTTCTAAACAAATAAGGGATGTAATTGAGAAAATCTTTATCTGTCAACTATATCAAAAGAACAAAGAGAGGGGGGGGGCTAATTCGAGGATTCCCTCGTGTCGTCTAATCCCCTTTTTATGGTTTTTATATGAACCAAGTGCCCTTGAAATCATTCAGATAGCATTTGACATGAGATTGGAAATTTAGAAGAGAAATGTTGGGGGGAGAATAGCGAAATAGTGCTATGCACAACTTGTCTTGTGAAAACAAAATTCAAAGGCAAACTGACACTTCCTTGGTTTCTTAGCTGGCCTTTGACAGAACATATCAACAAAAAATGGTTCTCTGCATTTTGGACATTTGGGATGTCCTTCAGACACCATAGATGAGATGAGGCAATGTATACGGCCCCATCAAAACCAATGAAGGTACCTCAATTATGTCACTACTGTCAATAGAGTTCATATCCATCGACATGCAGGAACGTTGGCTTGATGATGATGAAGAAATTTCAACTTGATTTGATGGTTCGTCGTGTGGGTGCAATCCTGGCAGTGAGAGTCTTGGGCAAAAATCAAGATTTGTATTCTTTTCTTCCTGTGTTATTATTGGAAAGCATCCCTCACTCAGCGGATAGCAATCACGTCAAAAGTTATACTCTCATATGTCTTCATTGCTTTAATTTTTTGTAACAAGTAATGTTGATGTCTTTCATTATTTAACTTTGGTTTAGTCTCACTGAAAGGAGTCAAAATGAAGTCAGTTTGAAGTTAGATGAACCTTGTGCCTAGTTGAGAATTCTCAACGCCATAAATGCATGAAGCATAATTTTAGTCCTGTGACTAAGAGAACGTAGAAAATATTTTGAGATGTATCACATACAGGATGATCAAAATGATCACAAGTTTGAAGTTTACTGAAGGATGACCATATGTGAATGGTGCATTTTCATTAGCTTGGTTCACTCATTTGAGTGCCATACAGCTTTTGACTCTGAAACTGGTTTAAACCCATAATCTCTGTTTGAAATCCTTGTTCTCATCATGATCATCGATGTCATCTTCGCTATCTCCATCATTCACACCAGCCAAAAACATGTTATTATCACCATCATTGCTGGGTTCATCATCAATATCTGATTCAATACCTGATTCGTAGTTTGCCTCGGGAGAGGGAGAGTGATGCGCATTCCAATCTGGAGGGAAGGTCTTCTGTAAAGCTTCTGTGAGCTCTCCTCCCGTTCCTTCGATTTTGCGTAAACATTTGGACCAGTAAACTGCAGTCCCCATATCTACAGTCAACTCAGATTCTATCATTTCTCTGCAAATGGACAGAATCCCAGAGTAAATGTATGCTTCAGCAACAGTAGCCCTTGACAACAATGATGTCATTAAGCAATGGTACACAGCTTTATCAGGCTTTAATCCAGCCAACTTCATCTCTTCAAAGCAGCGCAATGCTTTCTCTGGAAGAGAAGCACATGCCCACCCATGAATCAATGTGGTGTAGGTTTTCACATTTGGCTTCACTCCTAAAGCCTCCATTTCTTGTATTGTTTTTGTTGCTCTCTGAAAAATATTGTTTGCTCAAATCAAATTAGGAACAGCACAGAAAAAAAAAAATAAAGCTTAAGCATTTAAAATTTTAGACAGAAATGAATTGATTTAAGCATTTTGTTTCCTGGTTTTGTTTAAAAGCAAAAGTTGCACCTGATATTATTATGCCAGTTGGAAAATGAGAAACTGAAACAAAAACTTCCAGTGCCAGGGTCTTAAACACATATCGCCATCCAAGACTAGAAAGCAAAAATTCATCCTATATTACAAAACTAAGTAAAATATGAGGGACCAAATTGCTGAATTAACACCTAACTGAAATTTTCTTCTGTTTAAGTCTAAGCAATGCTTTAACTTCAAAGAAAAAAAGTTAAAATTAATTTTCACTAAACTAGATGAAATCCTATGAACTCGTGTTGATCAGATTGTCTATACAAGGGCTCCAGCAATTTAGAATGCAATGCTTGTTATCACCATTCAAGTTCAGAATGCATTGAGTGTGCCCTTTACTAACAACATTGAAAACAAAGGACTAGTTACTGATCAGCAAAGCATACCAGCATGTCTCCAGCCTTGCAACAAGCATTTATAAAGGATGTATATGTATGAATATCAGGTTGAACCCCTTCTTGCTTCATTTGCTGCATAAGGTCAGCAGCCTCCCAAACATCACCTCTTCGAGCCCATCTACATCAGAAAAACAATTGAATCAAGATATTGGAAATAAATGCTGATAACATATCAAACCAAGGAAACAGAGGAGATCAGAGTAGATTTTGAGAACACATTAATTGCAATGATATTTAAGAGACTGGAAGTTCTCTTAAAACACAAATTCATGAGTTATAGACAGTAATTCATACCCATCGATTAATATGTTATAGACAAAGGTGTTTCTTGGGATATTTTGAGCACTCATTTCTCTTGTAACTGCTAAAGCACTTTGCATCCTGCCTGACTTGCAACATGCCTTGAGCAATGCCTCATATGTAAACACATCAAGTTCTAGTCCTTCATTTCTTAATTTGGTAAAATACTCGAAGGCCTTTCCAGTATCACCTAATGCTGCATAACCATTCATGATTGTCGTGTATGTGTGTTCATCTGGACTTACACCTGCCAATGCCATCTCATCCAATATTTCAACAGCCTTCTCCATCTGCAAGATACTCAAGATGAACATGTTTGTGTCAAACAAGAAGATAATACATTGCTGAATATAAGCTTCCAGTGCAGATAGAAACGAATTAGTGAAAAGGCAAAGTGAATCATTAATATCAGAAGACAGCATTCATAAACGGATAAACATAATTCAATTTTCATAACTGCTGATACACATGTACCAAAATGGAACTTCACTAAGCATCTCAAGAAGTGACTTAAGTTGATCACATAACTGAGGGATATGAAGGGAACAATGGTTCACTAAACTGGAAAAGAGGTTAAATTTTTCAACCAAGTACATGGGGGTGTAAGAGTCACTTGCACAAATAGATATAGTAAATTACTATTTACAGTGTTGTTCATGCAAGCACATCTTTGAAATTTTATATGTACCCTAAGGTGAAGGAAAAGTTACACATATTTAGGAAGTCTTTGAGAAACTTCCATGAATATTACAGACAATGACTGCTTTCCTAACAAATCAGCAACATTGAAAAAAAGGCCATGCTAAAATACTTATACAGTACACATCATGACATCTACAAAAAGGTTTTTTCACAAACTAGTCTATTTATCAAAATTTGAATCTGGTATGTCCAGGTTCCAAAACTAAGTTATATCATATGCATAGTTTACCTGACGCTTCTCAACAAGGCCGAGAACCAAAGCATTGAAGGTGTGCACAGTTGGAATGCACCCACTCCGCCTCATCATATCAAAAATTTCTAGGGCCCTCCTCATTTCCCCAGCTCTTGCAAATCCATGTATAATGGGCATAAATGTACGTGAAGTAGGCCGATGTCTTTTCTTCTGCATTTCCTTCACCATATGGATGGCACGATCCATATTTCCCATTCCACAGAATGCTTTGATAATGTTATTATAGAGAACCACATCAGGTTTCAAACCATCTTCGATAACATCTTCAAAAACTGTAAATGCATTGGTCCAATCCTTTAACTTCAAGAACCCATTGATCAACATGGAATACGTCTTCATGTTATGCTTTATGCCAGCTGATTCCATCATTTTGCTAACCTCCAGGGCTTTAGAAACTTTACCTATCTGAAAAGGAGGTTTGAATGTAATGTTTGATCATCAATTAAAAAGAAGACTAGAGATACCAACTTGAATACAAAGCATGAGTAAGGAAAAACTATACATCCAACAAAATACAGAATTCAAACAGAAATATTCATTGAATAAAAATGAAGATGGGCACACTGCGTACTTCCATAAAGCATAAGGATTCAAAAAGTCTGAACAGAAGAGCACAACATAACATGAATGGTCAAAATCCTCATGAACTCAATCTTTCTGAAACTCAAATTGGATTGCAGGAAGGACATTTTGATGCCAAACTTTCGGAAGATTCCACTTAAAATGAACTGGATCCCAGCATTCTTAGCACTAAAGTCACAGGCCTTAACAACAAACAAATTCCACTGCATCCTCCTTAATGGTCATTCTTCTAGGATACTCAAACAAAGAAATATTATGTTTCTGGAAAACAACCTGATGCCCAATTCTCTGGACTGGATCCCAGTTTTCTTAGCACTAAAGCCATAAGCCCTCACAACACGCAAATCCGCCTGCCATCCTCCAACATGATCACCTTTGTTAGTCCACTCAGAAAAGGACAGTGTCTAGGTATCCCACTCTTTCAAGGGCACAACTCCAAGAGAAGGTCAAAACAAATGATTGGAGGCATCTAAAAGATCTCTTTTTAACTTATCACAGTTTTATACTTTTCATGGACACCAGGATCTGAGTTCATTCTTCCAATTTATGTTTTACATTATCCTTGTGCAGCGAATTATGAATTAATTTGATTTGAGCAATGACATGCTTAGCTCCACACAGTTTTGTCCAAAATGTTTATACAGTAACATCTTGAGCTAGGGCTGTCCGTTCCTTAAATCACAAGCATTCCTGGTGTCAAGTTGCTTCACTAGGCTCGTGAGTATGGGAGCTTTAAAATAGAATAAGATACAAAAATTTTAGAATGAAAAGGTGAAAAGACAAAAGGCTTACCTTGGTGTACATATTGATGAGACATCCATAGCTAATCACTGAAGGAGCAAATCCACATTCCTACAACATGCATATAGTGATTTAGCATGAAGGGAAGATATAAGATATGAATTATCATATAACTCAAGTAAATTCTTCATGAAAGAGTATAAAAGGCAAAGGTGAAGCTTTGCAATTACATGTTATCAAAAAATGCATATTGCTCTATCTAACCTCAAATGATTTTGGCATTTGAGAGCAAGAGGGGGGGATCGACGGAGCTAAAAGACACAGAACACATCTCCAATGCAAACAAAATTTACAAAACTAAAGCACACACATAAGCACCTTGCATGTAATAAGCTCTACGACATTATCGTTTTGTTACCTTAAGCCTTTTGAATACAATCAGGCATTTTTCTTCATTTCCAATCATAGTGTAACCGTTCATCATGGTATGATATATGTCAATAGGAGCATCTATACCTTCTTCTTCCATCTCCCTCACCAAAGATTCAGCTCGATCCATATTGCATGACTGACTGTAATTGATGGATGAATGAAGATATTGTGAGTTTATGAAAGCACCTCATAAACTTGGAAAAGATTTTAACAGAGACTATAGAGTATAATGTGTAGACAACATGAACAGAATCAACAGATACAAATTTTATCATGCAACCTAATTCAATAAGCATATCCTCCAAGGATCCATTTAACACGTACCAAAGGTTTTTTCCACAAATGATGCGACCTATACAGGATCCTTGGATATGGTCCTAGCCTTCAATAATTTAATAAAGTTGGCACCCCAAAGACTTGGAGCCCAATAATTGCACTTGGCAGTGGGAGAATTGATGATGCACCAAACAACAGCCCCTAAATGATCACTATTATATGAGTACATATATACAAACTTGTAAGCTAAAGTATATGTATTTGACCTCACATTTAGTGCCAGGGAACTATTCAGCATCAACATGATATAGTGTTCAGCATATTGAAGTGATCAGTGTGTGTGTGTGTGTGTGTGTGTGTGTAATGAAAAGAAATCAATATAGACTTGAATTTGAAACATAATACTGACCAATAAGCATATATAATGCTCCCATAAATGATTGCATTCAAATTTGTATGCCTCTCTTTGGCCTCCTTAAACCAGTGCTCTGCAGCTCTTCAAAATCAACGTTTAAGTTATTATTAGCATGGAGAGGAACTCCTGAAACAAAAACCAAAGTTGCAATGTTTTGCTATATAGAAAGTCAAGACTTGAACAACTGAACAAGTTGCAATTGCTAAAGTTTAAAGCATAAATCATCAAAGCTTTTATATGTTGATCAAGTCATAAAAACCTGCAGTTACTTTAGTTTAAAGAATAAGCCACTGCACAAATAAGAAAAATAAACACAAAACCAAAGGCTTAACAACAAATTGAGGAAAAAAAGAGGCTTCAAAAGGATAATCTCCAAAAGCAAAGTTAATGAAACAGATATGTTCTTCAAGAAAAGGTACTAAAGGTAATATTTACTTACTCAGCATTGCCAATTTTGGCAAATCCTCCAACAACTATACTATATGTCACCAGGCTCATTTCAACACCCTCTTCCTTCATTTTCCTAACACAAGACAGTGCTTCTTCCATGTCTCTACCAACTGCATAAGCGTGAATAAGGCTGCATGAAATAAATAACTTTAATGACAATAGAAGAAAATTAAATTACATAACAATTAACCTCTAAAACTATGAGGAACCAAGTTCCTGTTAATTGAACAAAAATTACATTTGGGAGGCAACCTTCAACAGACATTGCCAAATTACCCAAAAAATGAATAACAAATGAATGAAGAAAAAACACATAAATAATGTATGAAATTCAAAGCTGAAAGCCCTACAATCTCGTTTGGATAGGCTATACTTGGAGTAAAATATTTTTCAGAAGGACTGCTTCCTAAAACAGAATTTGCCACCAGACACATTGCTTGCGTAATATGTATGTACTGAAGACAATTTGGATGGATGACCGGTATTTTAACAGATGAAGAAGCTCATAAAAAAGTTATTCAACTTAAATCACAAATAAGCAAGACTAGTGATGTTTTATCAAAGATTTTACCTTGTATAGACATGTGAACTCGGATATATTCCCCTTGCTCGCATGCTCTCAAAAGTTTGTCGTGCACGATGCATATCCCCTCGCCTCGCATAGTAACCCACCATTAATCCAAACTCCCTTCTAGCAGGCTAATAAAATGATGGGAAAAGAGAGGAAAATGCTAATGACTAAGTAAGAGCTATCATAACTTCTTAAATATAAAAGGTCACCCATGATATGACCATGCAACATTTTCCCATCATTTAGAAGCAATATGCATAACGAATCAAGCCATTACGCACAAATCATCCCCTTAAAAGTTAACGATTATCCACTTAGACCACGGTTACCATAATCTGCACAAGTCATGGCTATATATATATGTGGCCAGACACAGATTAATATGGAATTCATCATTTCCTACTGTTGACGACCTGAATCTTACAAGTCGTCCACATTTTCTCTGCTTAATCAACTTAAATACAAGTCTAACAATAAGAGTGTCTGAAACCTTTTACCTTCTTAATCCTTTCGAAAGCACTAACAACTGCCTGCCAATTCTCCGGTTGCGTGTCTAAAACCTTCCGAAAAGCCTTTGTAGACCCTTCTCTTTCTTCGTGCCATTTAGACCTATAGTCACCCCCATCCTCTCCATCAACCCAATTCTTCCTTTCCTCTGCTTTCGCCTTCAATCTTCTCCCATCATCCAATTTCACAGTCAAAACCCTCCCATGAAACTCCATTCCATCAAATTCCTCAGCTTTCATTGCAGACTTCTCTGCAGTTGGACCATCATAGATAATAAACCCGAAACCAGCATTCCTTTCAGTCTCATTATGACCATTTATCAAAACTACATTCTTTATAGGACCGAATTGGCGAAAGAATTCAGAAAGTTCGTGTTTTTTTATCCAGTTTGGTAAATTTCCAATAAAGATCTTCCCTTTTTGGCAGAAATCAGTTTTGGGGGCTTCATTTTCTACTTTTCGAGTCTCTTGGGTTTCAGCTTCTGGGGTTCGAGTGGTTTCAAGTGGCGGCGGCGGCGGTGGTGGGTGAGAGAGTTTGCTGGAGAGGCGGAGTTTGGTGGAGAGAGAAAGAGGGTCGGTGGTGCTAGTGGCACTGGAGCTTGTTATTTGGGGTTTGGAGGGGTTAAGGAGGGTTTTGAGTGGGTTTTGGGGGATTTTAGGAGTTGTGGGGGCGGGGGTGGGGGTTGGGGTGGGGGTTGGGGCGGGGGTGGGATTGAGTGATTTGGGACGGCGGATAGAGGAAGAATTGGTGGGTTCTGGTGGCGGTGGAGGTGGTGGTTTGAGGGAGAAAGAAATGGAAGCGGTGGTTGTGGTGGTGGTGGTGTTGGAGGAGAAAGGAGGGGGGCAATGAGGAAAGTGCGGGATGGTGGAGAGAGGCAAAATATCCATTATCTGTGGAGAGTTGAGGCTCAGAAAATGGTGGGTACACAAGGTAGTTTTTGAAACCTTGGGTACTTATTCTCTTCGTACGGGCTAGAACCAGGCCTGTACATGGGCTAGAAATAGAGGTGTTGGATTTGCCTTGGAACCTTTCACCTAAGGCAGAAGCCTTGGGCCAATTCTCATTCACGATGAACTGAATACGTTGAGATAAATCTAACAAGAAGAGTTGCTTGAGGACATTAATGCCAGGCAGGATGATGCTACCTTCTGAAACATCATAAAAAGATGTGATTATAGTGTAGTTAATTTTTAAAATATTTTTCATTTTATATTATAAAAATTATTTTTCACAGCAGCAACACAAGCTTGCAGTGAAAAACGGCATACGAGTTCTAGGGCCATACAGCCTGCGCTTGCTACAGTCCTTCGCCGAATCCATGGGAGAAAAAACAATACAACTTTTTTCCGACTTATGATATCACACATGATTTATAGTTCAAGTTGTTCATGTAATTGATTGAACACATGACAAAAAAGGTATTAGATGACAGGATTGAATCAACTAAAATATCAGTCTTTTAACAGCAAAATCAACTAATTCTCCAGTTTAAAACATCAAGCACCAATACCATTGAGGATAATATAAATAAAAACTCTGAAAGTGAGCACTAAATAAAAGACATTCAGACACAAAATTTAAAGTTCTGGCACTCGCACTTGAACATCGCGATGAGGTTATTTAACTCTAGTACCTCCTAGCACCACCTCCTCTGCCAAAGCCCTGTGTAGGAACCATAGGCTGAGGTTCAACTTCAACAATCCCAGGAAAGTCTGACATACCAAGGGCAGCAAGCATGTCAATGGTCTCTTTGTCAACTTTAATCTCTTGGATCTTAATGGCAGACTCTTCAGGCACAAAGTCCATACGACGCTCGCGCTCTTCCTCTTGAAGTTTCAGTGAGATGCCACGGACTGGTCCCTTCTGAATACGCTTCATTAGATGGGTAGAGAACCCAGCAATCTTGTTGCGGAGCCTCTTTGAGGGGATGATAGCAACCTCTTCCAAAATCTTCTTGTTGGTGTGGAAATCCAATGTCATTTTAGAGTAGTACCTCTCAATAACCTGGCGTGAGGACTTCTTCACTGTCTTAGTACGAACACGACCCATCTTCACAGATAAGCTTCTGCTGCTGCTGCAAAGAAAACGTAAGATTAACTGAAACTGTAATGCTGATCATCATTTCCTTTCAGGAACCGCGCAAGCAAAACATGAGAAACTGTGTTGGTAATGACCCAAGACAAAACAACTCTAAGTTCATACATGATAACATGAGAACCAAAATGCAATAGAGCTACAAGAAGACAGCTTGGAGAGTCAATTCTATTATCTTAAAGCCAAAAATTTCGCCGAGGAGATAAACTCCTACATAAGTTCCTCATATACGATAGATAACCAATTCAAGTCATGGCAGATATATAGAAACAGAACAAAAACAATCCTGTTTTCTGTTTCAAATGAGCTGCAAACCCCTAATGACGTCATATTAGTTCGACAGAGCTCTTCTAACAAGACAAAAAAACAGAAATAAAATCGACATTCAGCGTACACTAAACATCAAAATTACAGAAACGAACACAAGACTTCAATTTCCAGCAGCAAAACTATAATCATTTTCAAACAAATCTAAAATCACTTTTTAAATCATTCAAAACAGTAAGCTAATCAATAAAACCGATTCAAATCTCATACTTTCTCAGGAAACAAACAAATCAATCACTGCAAAAAATCTGTAAACGAGCAATATCACAATAGTTTTGCATTCCCATTGCTAAGAAACTAAATATTCAAAACAGGAAAAAAAAAAAAAGCCAAATAACCCCCTCCCCCTTTCCCACGTCATCTTAGCAACCAGACAGATCAAATACACACGAAAGCAACAAAAACAATAATTTTTCATTGAACTAAATAATACAAAAGTTTTCTGTCTCACAAGATGAAGACATGAAGCAGGAGAGAAGAGGGTGAGTGTTACCTTCAAGAGGAGAGCACAGGTGAGAGCGAGGAGCGGCTGCTTGATGGGGGGGTGAGGAGAAGGGAGCGTGCATATATAAGGGATAGGGTTTTTCTCCTGTCACTGTTTTATATTCATCTTATAGCTTCATGGGCCGGACTGATATATGTGGAGATCATAGGCCCATTACTTCTTCTTTTTTGCGATTTTACTTCATCCGTTCTCTTTTTTATTTTCACAGGTCAGTAAAAAATAAAAATTTGTGGTTTTTTACGAGAAGAAAAAATTGTTACTGGAGGTTGAAAAATTAATTCATCAATTTTTTTTCTTTAAGGTTTTTGTACTAAATAATATTATTCGTAACTATAGACTCAGTTCAGGATTGACTCGAAAAACACACAGTCATCAAGTCAACTCACTCACAAAACCATCCAGGTTAATATTTTTATTTAAATGGTATTTTTATTTTATTTTTTTAGTATTATCCAGTCAGGTTTGTCAATTAATTATCTTTTTCGGTGAAACATAAAACCTTATCAAATTACGCTCTGAGTTATAATTTTCCAGCTCTATTTGTCAGCTGCATATACGTTAATATATTTACACAATAATTCTACATTTTATTGAATGATTTTGTTTCTGCACATTTAACTTTTCATCATTTTTTATTTGCATAAAACCCATGAAGGGAACCCACGATTGCAATCCACTTCTTCTTTCAATCAAGATGTTCATGTAACATGGATATTACCAAGAATTTTAAGATATATTTCTAATATTAAAAAAAATATAAAAATATTTTAATATTAAGAATTATAAAGTTACATATTCTAGAAAATTTATTAAGGAAATATTCAATCGAACCATCTCGCTTTAATTGATATAAAATCTAATCTTACAGTCTAATTCCAAACAATATTACCCTGAGTTTTATGAGACTCGAACTGGTGATCTTTAGAAAGCAAATTTAGAACCTGATCAATTGAGCTATACCCCATCAGGGTTTATATATTTTCCTTTTTTTTTTTTAGTTTAACGTGGGTGTCCGGGTCAGCTTGCGCGCACCTCGACTAGTCTCACGGACTCTGAAGTTAACGACCATGTAAGCCTCCAGTGACCATCATATGTTCAACTACAGGGCTCGAACCTGAGATCACAGAGAGAGCAAATCTCTTGATCCCAAACTCTTATCACTAACCACCACCTAGATGGCTATTTTCCTTTTCTTTCTCAATCTTTAGTTGGTGTAACTACAAAAAGAATATACGCTACACCGGGAAAAAAAAATGATTCAATTAGGATATGAAGCTAAAATGACCAATTGGTAGCTCTCTCTTTTTTCTTTTATTTTTCTCTTCAGATTTATATTATCGCAAGACATGTGCGTGGTTGTTCTTTTGTCAGATACTGAGATATAAATCAAATTCTAGAGGCATGCATTATTAGCAATCCAGTGAACTTGTTCCCTTAAAACAAATTAATATTGTATTTCTCCTTTTTTTTACATTAAATGACTGGATTTTATTCAGAGAAAACTTAAAATATATACCCAGATTATCATGTTAGTCTCAATTTTAATTGTACCTAAATTATATTTTCTATTAATTTTACACCCAAGCTATTTTGATTTTTCATTGAGGATTTATATTAGAATAATTTAAAGATGATGACTTTTTTTAATGTGTAATTTGAATGAAAATATAGATAGAAAACCTTAAAATGGATGGAAATCTTTAGTTGGGAATTCCTAAGAATTTAGAAGTGTTCCGATTCCAAATGCCCAAAAAAATGATTGAAAACAGGGACAAATGAAAGCATAGAACTAATAAACATATTCCAAATGCCCAAAAATATGGTTTTAGAGAACCTCCCTCTTTCTTTCTGACTGACAGCGATATATTTTCATCTTTAAGAGTATGATAGTATATGAATATACCACACCAATTTGTTATCTCTCCACATCCATCCCTGGCTCCAAGCACATTACGGCGGCCATGTAGTTGTCGGAGCTTCAGAATGTTACTGGATATACAGCTTCAGAGCCTAGCAAAGCACCCTGAAGTTAGAAAATGAGAGAAACTAGGAAGACTTCCTTCCCACACAAAACAAAAGAGGGGAGATAAATAAATAAATACACAAGCAAGACTAAAATGTGAAAACCATTAGATTACCATGAGCTTGTAACTTGGGAGATCTCCCGTGTTATTACAGAAGTCACTCTGCCTGCTAAAATTCTATTTCAGAAGGTGAGATTCCATCTCTGCTTAATATATTCTTCGGTCAAGTTTGGAGACAAGTCCGTTTACCGTATGCTTGAGCAAAAGTTACCATGATATTCAGATGAATGAAGTGTCGATCACTCAAACTGTAACTCCTGACATTTTGCATACAAATACCACAGTTGATAAACCACCCAAGAACCATAACATACTGAAAGCCATGACTGTCAATAGGTAAACTAGCATCTCACCAAAACTCCCTCAAGAACAGCATCCATTTCAGAAATGGTGAAACTTATTTGTGTCCCTGACAATAATTTCCTGACCAGTAATGCTAGAAGCATGCTTCATAAAAGAATGGCAATCACCACAAAAATACGGAGACTTTTCATAATCCTCATACGTGCCCTGGGAAGCATGTACATCAGCCGAAATGTAAGCTTCTCTTTATGGTGGTTCAAGGGTTCTTGCTTTCAACTCTCTTAAAGATCATGAAGGCCACAGTCAGTTTCAGCTTTATTACCCAGTTTAATTATCTCTCCTAGCAAGTTATCCAACTCTAAATATATATCGGTAATTCTAGGATGGGTTCTCTTACTGGCCATAAAAGTGTGAACTTTGTCCTTAATTTCAATCCAACTTTGACCCCTCTCCTTCATGACCTCGATTTCTTTAAGAAACTTCCTTGCTTTCGCAGCTTCCTCCCAGTTTTTACTAGCAGCATAAGTGTTTGCCAGCAAAACATAGTTTCCCCTGTTGTCAAGGTTCCATCTCTAAAAGGTTCTTCGCTGCAATCTCAGCTAATTCAAGATTCCCATGAATCCTGCAAGAGACAAGATGCGATCCCCACATTGAAGCAGTAGCAACAAATGGCATTCTCTTCATCAATTCATGAGCTTCATGGACTATCAACCATGCATGAATAGTGAAGGACATTTGGTGACACATTGTGCTCTCCTGTCATAAGTTTGAAATAGCTTCGTCCCTTGTCGACCATGCATAAGTGCACTTCATCACGGTGCATACCCATCTGCTGCATTTCCTCAAATAAATTCATCGCTTCCAAGGAGCAACATGTTTAGCAAACTCAGAAATCATCTCATTCCACAAGACAACATCCTATTCTTTCTATGTCACAAAACACAGCATAAGCCTCTTTTATGGTACCACATTTGGCATACATGTCTACAAGTGTGGAAGCGAAAATAAATTATTTGAACCAAAACCAGTTCTACAAACAATAGCATGCACCTGCCAGCCTTCAATCGAAGCTGCCAAAGTTGATATCATAAACTGATTGTATCAAGCCCCATTTCCTGCCCTCTAGCAAACAACACCAAGCCCTCCTCACAAAGCTTTGATTACCCACACAAAAAGACACTGCCTTCAAAAGACAACTCGCTTCCTCTATCAACCCACTTTTTGCATAAACATCAAGAAATGCAGTTCCCACAGAAATGCAGTACCCACTTTTTGCATAAACATCAAGAAATGCAGTTCCTACATGGGCTACACAAAACAACACGTAAATTCACTACATGGGCTTCCTTCTCTTCGCATTCCCAAGAAAATATCAATGCCCCTCCCCCCCCTATCCGTTCTGTATACAAGTACCAATCATCGTATTCCATGAAACCGCACATCTCTCAGGCATTTCATCAAACACTTTGCAAGCAGTACGAATTAAACCACACTTCGAGCACACTTTCATTAACATATTTGATGTTAAGGTGTCTGTTTCTAACCCCAATCCAGTAACTTGCTCAAGGCAGGCCGTCCCTTTAACACGTTCTCGATTTTTTGCGCAGAATTGTAATAAAGAATGCAACTTTATACTTTGATGGCCTCGAGGAAAAGGTCTTGTTGAGTTATTATATCAGGTTTTTTGGTAGAATTAGCTACGGAACAGGACTGTTTGTTGTAATCAATAAAATTGTAATTGAATCTCCTCTTGTTGCATATGGTCCTAAATATTTTAATGTTCTTGCAAGGGATGTTTCTTCATTTCTTCTTTCTTGTGGACCAGACATGTTTTCTTTAGGTAAGGGCGAGAGAATTTGAATAGGTCAGAAGAAGGCTTTAAAACTGGGCTTTGCTGGGTGAACAATTTTCTTCGTCTTTTCAATTGCATCAGCCCGGTTCCAAATTTTTCACATGAAAATAACAAAGAAAATGATTTTTCTTTCTTTTGTTTTGGACAATCGAGAAGGATTTAGAGGTGGCTAGTAAGATAAGATTTTTACTATTGATTGATATCATATAATTCTATTTTGATATAGTGAAAATAAAAGCTAAGATTTTTTTAATTGCTAAGATTTTTTGGGTGGTTTAAGATATACTACAAATTTATATTATGTATTTTTATTTTCGATAACATAAAATAAAAGCTCCTTACTCCTATAAAAATTATCAGATCATGTTAAACCTTGTGTTATTTCTAGTTTTTTTTATTGCAATATTCATCAAGAATTGTTGTGGGTTTTTCACAACAAAAGTGCTGCTCGGCTAAAAACATATCAAATTGATGTTTTTTATATGTTTTTGAATGATTTTGAAATGTTGATATAAAAAACAAAAAACATAATTTATTTTCAATTAAAAAATACTTTTAAAAATCATCATATACTATAAATATTATGAAACTCACTAAAACAATTTAAGTTTTTTTAAAAAACCCTTTGGATGATTTATAAACAATAATTTAATAACTTATGCCTTGTCATAGTATTTATGATCCCATGAATTCAACTCAACTGGACAGGGAAAAATCAAAATTTTATCTCCGAGAGAGAACACTGAAAATATTTGTGTGAAGAAAGAATCTCATTTACAAGGAATTGCATGTCATTCGAGCAAGTAGTTGATGCTAGTTGGACACAAAATGATCTTTAAGACGATGGAGACAGGAACATAGGTAAGGACCGACACAGATTATCATGCTTGCATGGCAAATAAACACAGAAGAGGCACAAGGGGGCCCAGGAAACTAAGACAAAAATCTGCAAAATCACCAAGGCACGAATTTTGTGGACCCTCGTGTTTTTTCTATGAAAATTACATGACCACGTACGACTCTCTCATTCTTTATCCTCCGATTTTTTACAACTCCTGCTTGCAAAATCCCTGTAAAACCACACAAGTACTTAGGCTGGATTATCTCTCGGAAGGAGAAGTCTTTTCACAGGAACTGAAAGTCACTAGCAAGGGGCCAAATAAGAGATATTCCAGCCCCATGATCATTTATCCTCACCTCCTCTCTTTTCTTTCTACACCTTGCTTTACTGGGATGTGCTTTTCATGCCCCTCTGTTAAAGAGTTGTAGGCTAAATAGCAAGTCGTGGTGACGAGCATCTCATGATTTTTGTGGTTGGGATAGTGATAGCACCACTCCGACTCTAGCAGCAAGTCTCTTTTTAAAGTTGCGGCCATTAGAATTACGAGCGATTTTTAAAATAATTTTTTAGCTGGAAATATATTAAAATAAAAAAAAAATTATTTTTATTTTCAACATCAACACATTAAACCATTAAAAAATACATTAAAAAAAACATCAATTTAACAAGTTAAAAGCAAAAATCATGTCAAACATCCCATTGGAATTCACGTGCTATACAAACCCTAATGGGAATCTTAAATCAATTTTAATGGTTGAGTAGGAAATGGGAAAGAAATTTAAAACGAGGGGACAAAAATGTGTCCTCCAACTATTATTCCATCATGATCGAGTCCTCTTACAAATGATTTCCATGTTGAATATACCATGGAAATAGAAGTTATAATTCCTTTAACCCTGCCATGATGTCATCAGGTTGTTCATCTTCTAGAATTTAATTAGAATATTATGGGTAATTGGGTAGTATCTAATAATTAAATATACAACTTGGTTTTTGAGATTTATTTCTGAGGGCATATTCATCATCTCTTCTTCTTCTCTCTTGGAGCGACATCTCTTCTTCTCTATCAGAAAACTTCTACATCTTTTCAAACCAAAATCGATTGGCTTTTCGCAGGATTTCTTTGTTCAGGTGTTGTTTTATCTTCTCACACTCATTATTAAACCTCAAGATCATTCCGTTGGCAAGTGATATGTTCAAACTTAAGATAATTAAAAGCGTAATTACATTGACTAATTAAGTTGAAGTTGATTCTCATTCATGTTTTCTTCTTTGAAAATGAAGATCACATGAATATAAGTTTACAATAAGGTGACATTATTCTCTTCTACGATTAGTTCACATGATTGATTTTAAAGATGTGACTGATGCATAGTTCTTTATCTTTATGGCAAAATCCATTGACGCAACATGACCTCGAGGAATATATTTTATCTTTTGACAGTACAATAACATCTCGAAGAACTGTTTATTTTCTGGTTAGAAAAGGGAAACAGGGAGCAGTGCAGAAAGTGAAAGAATATATAGGCATTGCGTCATCACGTGGAGATTTTAGTGGAAACTAACCACACAATTGCGACCACCCACTCCTTGTTGCAGGCATCCACTGCCCTTGATTTTCAAGATGCTCATGGAGCATAATTCTCATTTCAGAAAAATCCCAGAAGTGAAAATCAGATTTTGTAATCTGTCAAACCATCTCACTTTTCTCAGTAGAAAATAAAGGATGATGACAGTTCAAGTAAGTATTCTAGTATGAACAAGGATTAGAGGAGAATCAAATTAGAATTAAACCCTTATCAACAACAAAAGTAAAATGACTTTTTTTTCTTCTTAATTTTAACTTAGATCGATGGTTTATAAATGCACAGTAATAGGGTTGATAAGTGTTTGTTTTCGTGTACGAATAAGAAAACATAAATTTATGTGTTTTTGAATGATTTTGATTTGTTAATGTTAAAAATATAAAAAATATTATTTAAATATATTTTTATAACAACAGGACAAAATTTTGTGGATGAGAATGAAAATACAGGCGCAAATTGACTCATGCACTAGACAAAAAGGATTCGGTAAGGACATGGAACCAGTAGTTGGCCCATAATTCTTTGTTTCCATGTTTATTTTGTCACAAGGCATGGCCTTTTGCTTTTATTTAATTTCCCTTCTCTTTCTTTTTATCGTGGGAGAGAAAATCCCTGACCAGTCTCTAATTAAGAGAGCTCGAGTCACGAGAGAGAGAGATGATTAGATTGAAAAGTCCAAATAAAGTTGCTTATCATTGAAAATAGACAAATCTCTCCCAAGGATTAGTTCACCTATGGCTACGAGTCCTTGAAACTCCACTACTAGAGAGTGTTCCCTATAACCAACCTACCAGCTTATTCCTGTACCCTAAACCCTAACTGGGACTCTCAGCTTGATCATCATGCTTCTTGCAGTCAAAAGAAGATGAAGAATCAGCTCCATGACTCACCTCTACCCTGTAATAATCGACATAATTTGGCCTAGGCTAAGTTTCCATGAGTGATAGGACATGGGGAAATTGTCCTTTTCAATCAACCATCGACAGCGTGGTTCCAACTTTAATCCATTATATTTGCCAACCACTTATTCAAGTGAATATTCTAGTGAAAGAAGTGTTTTGGTAACTGTCAATTTGTAATTAATTAGCCAATCAACGTCAATAATCATCAAATCATGCAAAGCATCTTGCCCTTTTCAAATTGACATCGTATCCACCTTACTCTCGAGACCCATTTCTTTGAATCAATCAATCAATCCATCAAGATCATCCAAGTATATTTTCTACAAAATCCCACTTTTTATATATTCAATGTCAAAATCCCTTTTATTCAACAATAATACTTGGATTTTAGTGAGAAAACACGAGGGGATTGACTTCTTTTCCTACTCCCATTTACCAGCTATACAAGGTAGCGACTCCTGCAAAATTGCACAATTCTTTATTCTATCCTAGGCCCTCCTTTTTTCTTATCCATCAATCGCTCAAAAAGTAGAAGTCATTACCAAGAAAGAAGGTAAAGAGAAAGGAGAGATTTTTACACTTTGAAAGAATTAATATGGTCCTCGCTCTCGTCTGATTCCCTCGCAATCTCGCCATTCTTTTGACCGATAGAGCCTCCCCCTTCAGCATCAAAGCTAGCGTGGACACTGTACAGAACATATACAAGCACAGCGAGAGCTGAAAAGAAGACGAACCGCACATAGGATGGACCATCAAGAGACCCCAACAGGAATATGTTCAAGAAGATAGATGCACATGGTATCCATGGCATCAACGGAACACCCCAAAATTCAGGCTTTCTTGCCTGTGGCACAATGCAATGAAAGAGCTGTATTATTGCAATCGCTATCACCGCGCAAGCACCGAGCATAAAGGCTTTTCCCTTGCCATTAGGCATGAAATGCCATATGAGAGTGAATAGAATAGAGGTGAAGGAAAATGAACACAGGAAGGATAATGTAGGCCATGGATTAGTCGTCCCTATCGCGACGTAACGTCTGTAAACCAAAGCATTGGCCACCATGTAGAAGACAAATAGCGTGCCTATTGATACAAGGTTGAGGAGGACATTTAAATCAGTGAACAGCGCAATTGCTGCAGTGAAGATTCCTGAAAGAGAAACCATGCCACGTGATTAAGATAACACAAGGCATAAAATTTACAAGTTAATTTATATATTAAAAAGAATCGATAAAAACACGTACTAAACCCAAGATCAACTATCCATATCTATCATCATGTATTTAAAGAAATTTCACCAAATACCCTAAACTAATAACTATTTTGAAAAAAACCTAGTTATCGAGTCAATAATTTCTTAGTTCAACTTGAAATCTAGCTTGGATTAAGTTCGGAATCATAAGTTTTTCTAGTAAATTCAACTGTGGTGTTTATTTTTAGGAAAAATGAATACATGCAATTATTAATTGTTCGGAAAACAGGGGATGGATTGGTGATTAGTTCATGTCTTGGCCATCGAGTATACATAAAAAAATGCTGCTGAAATCTAGCCCATATCTATGTAAATGCTCGGCATGTGCTCTCTTCAATCCATCCACTTCTTTTCAGAGACGCATGCTAAATCCTGCCTAATCTGTTTATATAAATATGATTCACCTCTCTTTAGAAAAGATTTGTAGTCTCCAAGAAGACTTTTAGTATTTCTTAATTAAACAACAAATCCTACTTCCAGAACTTGTAATTAACTAAGTAATGCAAACAAAAAGGACTACGCAGTACCGAAAGAACCAAGACAGACCCATTTGGAGAACCTAATAGCATGCTCACGCATCCTCTTCACTTTCTACAAAGCAGAGGCATGCCAATTTGGCTAGTACTGAGGTCCAACTAGGAGTCTCTAAAACACCATGAGACGAAGGGCAAGTTCCTCGTAAAGTTTTCCTACTAGAGATGCTCTTGGATGTACTTAGCCTAGATAATTTTCCGGGAAAAATACTTGTCCAAGCTTACACACACTGTTAAACAACCAGATAATGTCAAATCTAAGCATTTCTGTAGAGACATGCATGGCTGTATCCTAGTCACAACAAGAAGGCAAAACGGCTACTGCTAATTAATGGTCCATATATCTACCAGTGATTAGGGATACAACATTAATCAAAACATAAATGCACCACCACCGGCAAAACCGAAACGGTTCAAGTAGGTCCCGTGCCCCCAGCAGCTTATCTTCGAGAACAAACTACAAAACACCAAAGATAATGCCACTAACGCAGTGTCATAACCCGAAAAAGCGTCCCGAAATAGGGTGGAGGTCATCAAGCTGATTCGGAAATAGCCTTGTTTTATTCAAACATTTATCCAATCAATTTAATCAAATCTAATATCTTATACGTATAATTGTGGTTTTATGACTATCTCGTTACAAAACCCAAACAGAAAACACACCAATTTTTTTTTCCTGGTCGAGAGCACCAAAAGAAGAGAAAAAATAAAAATAAAAAACAACATCGAGCCCAGTAAAAGCTATGGCAAAGAGCTGTATCGTTTCTTCACAAGAACAGGAGAATTTCCAATGAAAACCAGAAATAAGAAGATAAAAACACGTACCAAGAAATGCGGAAGCATTAACAGGCGTTGATGTCTTTGGGTGGACCCTAGCAAACCAAGCAGGGACAACATTGGACCGTCCGATCACACACAAGTATCTAGCTTGTCCCAGCATTGCAACTAATAATGATGTAAGAATCCCAAAGCTGGCCCCCATCCCTATCACATTAGAAACCCATTGCCAGCCATCTGATTCCCCTCTGAATGCTGCTGAGAATGGTGCGTCCGCATCTATCTACATGGTCGCCACCACACCCGATTACAAGAACATTTCAGTTACTTATAATTAATTTGTAGTAGCATTAAATTAGTTATTGTTCTGATTGATTGATTAGTATTTACCATATCATAAGGGAGGAGCATGGACATTGAAGCAGCCATGAGGCAATAAAGAATGGTGACAATTATAACAGAGCCTGAAACTCCGATGGGGATATCCTTAACAGGGTCATGGACTTCTTCAGCTAGAGTAGAAACAGCATCATATCCAATATAACTCAAATACACCATGGCTGCTCCATTGAACACACCAGGAGCTCCAAATGGGAAAAACCCAGATGGGTTGTTTGGGTTTGCAGGCTGTGTGAAGTTTTTCCAATCTCCTTTCCAAAATCCCATTAGTATCACAAATCCAATGAACAAAATGTGTAGAATTGTTAACAACATGTTCACCAATGAACTCTCTCTTGTGCTACAAAACAAGAACAAGCTAATCAAATTTAGTACGCGTAAGCTGGTCTGATGAGAATACGCTGAACATTTAAAAAACAAACAATAATGGTACCTGTAGCAGATGATGAGAGTAATGGCTAAGACAACAAGAACTGCGAAAGTGTCAATTTCATTGAAGCCATCAGGGAGTCCATGGATGACAAGTCTCCATTTTGATGTAGAGATGCCGATTGCTGAGCCTAGATAAGCAGTGAAGCCCCTAGCAACAGCAGCGTTTGACATGACATAATCCATTATAAGATTTGCACCGGTTAAGAACGCAGCAAATTCACCTGTTCAGGAAAAGAAGAAAAACCCCGTGAGCATTTATGCTGGTAGAGGAACAACTCATTGACAATAAATACATCAGTGATTGTAGCGGACCAAAAGTGATACGGAGATAACTGAAAGCCCCGCCGGCGACGGGCATGTCAACGGCAAACTCGGTGTAACAGAAGGAAGAGAGCAGAGCACAGAGACCAGCAATGGCATAGGAGATAACAACTGAAGGGCCAGCGCGGAGACGGCTGGCATGACCAGTGATGACGAAAACACCAGCACCAACCATACCACCGATGCCAAACCCAACAAGGTCGTACCAACGAAGAGTTCTTTGCATGACAGAACCAGACCTTGCTTTGACCTGGCTCATTTCTTCATGCGATGTTGAGACTGAACAAGCTCGCCTGGCTAGACGGGCTGGGGTCTGTGCCAGGGCTCGAAAGTAAGAGTCCAAGCCAGAGAAAGAGGAGCCATGGCTCTCCATTGGTAGAAATTCTTCTTTTAGTGCTATTTTGTATCTCTTTCTCTAGCTACCGCGTTCGTGCAAGGAGAAGGGGAGAGGAGTGGAGTTATAAAGGGGTGAGAGTGACTGCCAATGGACGGTGAATAAAAGGGCTTCAAGCTTTTCTCTCTGTTTTTTTTTTTTTTCCCTGCTCAGTAACTCCCCCATATGTCAATCAATTTCCCCTGCTTTGCTCTGTGGTATATCCACTATCCAGTTGGCTGTAGTTCGAGTATGTTTTTGGATTGATTTTGTAACGTGTGGTATGCATGAACATTGATAAGTAGAGGTTGAGAAAACAAGGGTGTTTAATGTATTTATTTTGGATCAGATTAAATCGGATTCTGGATTAAATCTTGATAATACTTGTATTCTGTTTATCACTTTCATCAGGTAAAATAAATTATTTAGAAAACCCAATCAGCGATGCTCATGAAAATCAGGTTTGGATGGAATTTTCATACCAGTCGGGACTGATATCCACGATCTTGGCCAGAGACGTCCAGGAGGACTGCACGAGCTTTTCCTTTGTTTAATACATTAATGACACTTTTTGTGGAGAGGCATGACTGAAACCCATAAAACGACAAACTCTAATAAATCTTCCCAGCTATTTTAAGGTACTGCTGATATGCAAGCCATGAAATCTCCTTTTCTAGGAAAGAAAAGGTATTATAAATTTCTGAATATGTAGATTGCGGTTTGATTAAAAAAACGAAGAAGATAGGGATATAAAAAATATATTTATTTGTAATTTTTAAATATAAAATTTACATGCATACTGTTGTATTTAGAAATAAAAATACTGTTTTATATAATTCTTTAAAATCTAAATCTATTACAATGATATAAAAACAAACAAACTATTTATTTGAGCCACCAACTCAAAGAAATCACGAAAGCAAAAGCACGAATAAGAATCAAGAGTTATTCCATGCTATCACTTTTCTACTGAAAATTTGCACCATAAATGTTCATGGTGGATTTCAGTCCTGACATTTGAATTTTGAATGCAACCTCCCGAGCCAGTTGAAACGGGCCGGGAAGGAAACATGAGGACGACACCAACTTGGCAGAGGAATCGCAAGACGTCACAGTTGAACCAGAACGGGGTCAACGAGCCAGATGGTGGTGCCGACGGGTTCTTGACTGCTCATGTACTGGAAGGCACGTGGCTCTGTAGAAGGCACGTGGCTCTGCACCAAGCTTTAGAACCCACAACGACACGTGTAGGAGATGAAAAGGCAAATCTTCGGAAGATAAGCATGGATTTAAGGAAAAAGAAGATAGGCGAACTGCTGGCTGGCATGAACATGAAAACGAGTCACCAAGAGGGTACTTCATGTAAGATACTTTTTATTATTTAAAAATATTTTTTATATAGAAACAGAAATAGAAACCACCTTAAACATCCAAAACGTGAAAGCAAAAATAATTTTAAAAAATTGCTTGTTGAAACAAAATTCAATACAACCTCACTTGACTTTACATTCTTCACAGCAGCTAAAAATAATTTAAAAAAAAACTGGACTGCTGATTAAAATTTATTCTTCTGGGAGATCCAGACATTAAAACTAATATTAGATTAATTTGAGCCGATTAATTGATACAAAATACACTCTTAAAAACCTATTTAAATTAATCCAAAAATAATTTTAATGTAAAAAAAAAAAAGCTGACGCAAAAGTTTCATCTATATCTTGTGCACAAGTGGTTAATCAGTGCGCACCGTCTCTCCCAAAACGGATAAAATCATCTGCGATCCTCCGTGCAGCCTTTGTCAGGGCAACGAGGGGGGCCCTGCACCTAAGCCATGGCTCTAGCACGGGCACGATCTTATCAGACCATCCATGACCATCCAAACAGACCTCGAGTTTCTAAGATTTGGGTCCGCGGCTGGCTCCCACAAAATCGCCATGGATAGTTTTTTTCTCTAGGCCCCCGATGCTCCTGTTTGTATCCATGTCGACCATCCTCCCTCTCCTGCTGCTGCTGGAAATTGGAATTCAAACCCTTTCTAACTTCCAAAGGCTAGTTCATTAACGTTGTCAAAACCATTATAATTATGCGATGGTGGCTCGGTCAAACTCCACATGTAAGGTCCTCTTTCCGACTATAATGTTATTAAAGATCATTATTAATTCGACAATGGAAGGTATACAAAACATTTGTTAGATTATGGTAGGGACACATGATGTTCGGTACCCAAAATTATTTTATATTGTGCTGCCCAAAGAGCTCGGTGTTAGTTCTTGGTAACACGAGGTATGCATCCACTGAATAAAATAAACTCGGGTGTTTTCTTCGAAGAAACATATTCCATAACAAATTATTTTAGCTCATGCATTGTCTGCCATCAAGAGTAGCAAGACCACAGATATTGACTTAACCTGATTCGGTTGGCGGATACCATATGACGTAGCTATTTGAAGGAGGATTAATGGACAGTTTAGAATTGCATTCGTTTCATGAATTTTTAATTAATTTTTTTAATGTTTTTAAATTGTTTTGATTGTTGAGGTGAAAAATAATTTATTTTTTTAAAAAAATATTATTTTAATGTATTTTCAAGTGAAAAATACTTTGAAAAACAACCGCTGTCACGTTCTCAAATACCTCTTTTAAATTTCAAATCATTTTTGCTATTAACTCGTGATTTAGTTGCGACAATCTAAACCTATTAAGTTTAAACAAAAGAATTTATTAAAAAAAAACTAAAACAAATTTGTTTTTAAAAAGTAATAAACTCAGATTGACAAGTGATGGCTCGATAGCTCAATAATTAAGATCCTAAACCAGACCGATGGGATCTGAATACGAACGCTTAAGATTCATTGCAATTTAGGAATTAAAAAACAAAAGAGCATGAACGGATGCAAATCTGGGTGGGTCTAAAATGTCAGTTGCTGGGCCTACCGACTTATAGGAAGCACTACCCTCTCCAACAAATTTAAGTATCTCTTCAAGCAACATGGGCCATCAAGTATATGTTTAGGTATTTGTTCTTTCAAAGACAAGCAACCTTTTCTTCCTCGGAGAAATCAATCACTTCATTACCAATGTTTTGGATCCGAAAATCTCAGCTTCTTCACCTCCTTGCGGCTTTCTTGACATAAAATGATGATGAAATTCAATGCATTTAATGACTATATTCCTTAACCATCACCCTCAGCAGCAGTAGCACTAGGACCCCATGACTTTGTTCAGGTACTATCCCTCTCCGCTGCCGTTTAAGCCTGCCCATTTGGTTTGCATGATTGTTATGCGGCTCGCTTCCATTAAATATTTTGACAGAACCATAGGCTCGAGCTTCGTTTATCCTGGTTTAAATTGCAACCTCTAAAATCATAGCCATCCGGCCCACGTCTCATGCTTTTGTGGTTTACATTCCCTTGGGAAGACGGCTTGGCCCAGTATAATCCAACCGAGGTCCACTGGAAAAGCATTTCTGATGACCCACCAGCTGCATCTCTATCGAAATGGACCTCCCGTTGTGATTTTATATTTACAGTGGAGTTATTCTACAATAATCCCGACAATACATGGATAAAATTCATCATTTATATATATAAAAAAATATGGTTTTATTTATGATAATAATAAAAGAAGTAACAATCTGATTGAAACTTTTATAACTACCTCGACTTAGATTTTTGTTTCATTGCCGTCCTTTGAGTGAACTGAATGCAGACATCCTATTCTGATTTCGAAATACATATCATAAAATGTTTCATTGACTTGGAATAGTTGCTTCCATGACCTGATTTGATACTATGTTTTTTCGTCATCTTCGGAGAAGTCTAGAAATACAATCTCTCATGCATGGATGTCGTTTTTCTGACTTGTGCTCAGCTTAGTGGATTTTTTCACGAGTACCTTAATACATAGAAATAAATATGATGTATTTGACAAATAATTAATCTCTTAATTCAAATAATATAATTTATTCTCTTTAGTTAGGGTATTTGATGACTTATATGAAAAGTTTAGGTAATTGATAGCTAGAAATAAATGGTGTCTACTAAGCCAATGTGACTCGTTCATGTAAAAGATTGTATTTGATAGATATAAAAACTTTCTTATGCTTAAATCGATAACTTTGTAGAAAGGAAATGTGAGTTGTAATATACTCAAAACAATACATATAGGATCATTGTAAAATATCAAGAAATCCGTGTGGAATTTTATAAAAATTCTAAAGGAAGTGCTAAGGTAAGGTGTTAAGTCCACTAGAGGTTAAAAATGATTCAAAGCCTATTACTTGAACCCAAATAGGCCTGAACCCAAACACATTGAGTTTAAGTGTGATGACCAGAGCTCACAAAGATGCTAAGGTGCATGTCCAGCCTCGTATAGGCATGCATGCCTTGCATGAGTAGGGTTTCTTATACATATTTTATTTAAATAAATCTCTTTTGAATCTCCAGTATACATTTGGTGAGTTTAAAAATGATAAATATAATGGAAGAAGAGCATCATGTTGTCACCATTGCTAACCCCAAAAATTGACCACTATGCATCAAATGAGATATTAACGTGTTTAGAAATGTGGTTGTATATTAAAATAATATATTTTTTTAAAAAAATTAATTTTAACATCAATGCATCAAAATGATCTAAAAACACAAAAAAAATATTAATCTGAAGTAAAGAAAAAAATAAAAAATTTTCAAAATTTTTAAAAACGTAAAAATAAATAGGATATTTTAGCCAATTAGTCATATTTTTCAGAGCCATCTACAACCTAAATGTTAATTCTTTTGAGGTTGGACTTGGTTTTGGCCATCAATTCCATTGCACTCAAGTTGAAAAAATTCAGTGCAAAAATAATTTTTTTTAAAAAAACACTATTTAGCCGTGGAGACTTTTTATTCAAGCTTTATAAATTTCATAATTTATTAATATTGATAATTGTCATGCCGAACCCAACTTGAAGATTTATCTGAAAAGTAATCTAACTTATGAGGTCTTTAAATCAACCATAAATTATTAGATTAAATCAAGTAAATTGTTTTTAATAAATTTAAAAGGTTTCATTCTTTTTCTTTTTAACCTGATTTGATTTTGTATGTATGGATCTATCAATTAAATTATTAAAAGGTCAGTTGGGTTTTATAAAACTAATATCTTATTAAATTCTTATCCAAAAACTTGATTTAAGCGAGGTTCAAATTCAAGTTTCAGAAGTTATTTTTCAATATTAAAACTAAGTTTAACAATGTCTATGACTGACGTAACGAATGACAACTTCATTAAAATATTCAAATCTCAATGTAATGGTGGTGGATTGTTTGTTTTATCCCCTCATGGCTGCTTGTCTAAAGAATTGCAACTTTAGATAAAGAAATCTCTCGCAATGGTAATGTAAATATTTGTTTTAATGACAGCATGGTGGTGGATTGTTCATATCCGCTACCTATCAAATCAATATCACGAAACCGAAACCAACCATCTAGGTGGTGGTTCAGTAATAAAAGTTTGGGACCAAGAGATTTGTTTTTTCTGTGGTCTCAGGTTCGAATTCTGTGATTGCTCATATGATGACCACTGGAGGCTTACATGATTGTTAACTTCAGGGCCCGTAGAATTAGTCGAGATACATGCAAGCTAGCCCGGACACCCAAGTTAAACTAAAAAAAAATATCACGAAACCCACTTTAAAGTTTAAACTAAGATCTTACTTTAAGCGTTCGAAAGATGAATATATATATATATATATAGAAATATAAATTCAAAGGAACATCATCACACCGCTCTCAAAAAAGTGGCTTTCAAAATATCTTTTGTTTTTATTAGTTCATGTCACATCAAGGGAAGAAGGTCTCTCTTCTTTAATCATTTTATGCTGTTTTTCTCCAAACACAAAGTAAATGACTCTATAAACTTTAGAAATCAAAAGCCATAATGTTAGATAGAACTTTTTGAAATTTCCGCATTTAATATTAACTATCATATTGTATCGCCCTCGTATAGAAAATATTTTAAATGATTTAGAATCAACAACCCACCCATTTAATAGATTTAGATCTGATGATTATGTTTTAATGTGCTAGTAGCTTTTAGAATAAAAAAAAAAAAACTTTAAAACGTATAATATAATTGAAAAAAATAATAATAATTTGAACCCTCCTGCAGAGATATTTTTCAAAATGATTATTTATTACATCACTCAGTTAACAAAACTTGGCTAGAATAAAATCAAGGATTAAAAACAAAACCCTGAAATAATGCTTTTTTTAAGAAAAACACTGGACTTAATTTGACCCTATAATACACGAGTTAATATGAAACTTTTTTCAAAGACGTAAACCAGCACGTCCTGCCCACAAACAACTACTTAAATTTGGCAGCTCTACCGTACCAAACGGATCCTAACTATTCCACTTGCGGGATAAAAATATATATATATAGTCGTAGCCAGCATTTTTTTTTTCATCTAACTTTACAATACAAATAACTTTACAATACAAGATCTACAGAATCAAATTTTAAAATCATAATAATTTGGTCCATGGACAGCCATTTCCAAAACAAGAAATCATTATATATTCTTTGCATGTCTTCTTCCACAACACTCTTATCTTTCCACTACCTCTCCCTTCCCTTCTCGTCTCACAAGTCAAAAATGGAAAAGAAACCAGTAAACTCAGCAACCCGATCACTTGCCACTCAGCTTCTCTTCCTCATTTCAAGTATTCTCTACACGTGCACTTCGGCCACAGCCCAAGAGCTTCTCGCTGGCTTCAAAGCCAACCCAAGTTCATCAGTCTCATCCTTTCAGTCTCTCTTGAATGACTCAACAAGCACCTTTTCTCTAGGTTTCCTCCGAGTCAACCAAACCCAACTCGCCCTCACAGTCATCCACCTCCCTTCCCTCCAGCCACTCTGGCAGGCTAACCCAACAAGCTCGTTTCGTTGGTCAGACAAGACCCAGCTCTTCTTCAATGGTAGTCTTGTGATATCTGATCCACACAAGAGGTCATTTTGGTCCACAGGAACGTCCCAACAAGGTGACAAAGTTGTCCTCCTGAACTCCTCAAACCTACAAATACTACAAAAACAAGTTGTTCTCTGGCAAAGTTTCGATTTTCCCACAAGTACCCTCGTCGAGAACCAGAATTTCACTTCCAACATGTCTCTCGTCTCCCCCAATGGGCTTTACTCCATGCGCTTAGGAGATGACTTCATGGCCCTATACGCAAGGTTCAAAGATGGGAAAACGCAACAAATGTACTGGAAACACAAAGCCTTGGAAGCTAAAGCAGAAGTTGTTCAAGGACAAGGTCCGATCCATGCCCGACTCGAATCCGATGGGTTTTTGGGCATGTACCAAATGGGAAAAACCCCGGTGGATATTCAACCTTTCAACAGCTTTCATCGACCTATTGACAGATTCCTGATGGTCCAGTTAGAACCGGACGGGAACCTCAAAGGCTATTACTGGGCTCAAACCGACTGGGTCTTGGACTACCAGGCTATCACTGAAACGTGTGAGTTGCCCAGTCCCTGCGGTCCCTACGGTTTGTGCAGAGCCGGGTCGGGCTGCTCCTGCTTGGATAACCGGACCCAGGTGGACACTGCGTCATTTCAGTGCATTGATGGGGATGATCAGTCCGGCGATTTTTGCAGTGGAAGTGATGATTTCTGGGTTCTGAGAAGGAAAGGGGTGGAGTTACCGTTTAAGGAGTTGATGGATTCGGACACAACATCATCATCCGTGGAGGAATGTGAGCTGTCTTGTCAGAGGAACTGCAGCTGCTGGGGTGCAGTTTACAACAACGCAACCGGGTTTTGTTACACTTTGAATTACCCGATCCAAACACTGGTGGGTGTGGGTGATGAGAGTAAAGTCGGGTATTTCAAGGTGAGAACCAAACGTAGTTGGCATAAGAAAATGAAAGTCGGTATTCGGGTTCTTGGGGCGGTTATTGTGGTTCTGACCGGAGTTGTGCTTGGGTATGGAGGTTATAAGATCTGGAATAGGAGAAGAAGAGGGCCTAAACGGGTCTTGGAGGAGAAGACCGAGGTATCACCCGGCCCGTATAAAAATCTCGGGTCGGCTAGTTTCAAGTCTATCGAGATGTTTTAGCAGCAACTTACCAAAAAAAAAGGAGATGTTTTAGTAGCGGTAGTGACGTAAGGGATGACCTTCTTCTCAGAGGCCAGTGGGGTTTGACTTTGGGTGAAGGTAATAGGTGGGGCCGGTCATTGCCAGGTTGGATACCCCAGAAGTTTTTACCGGTCAACTTATTTTGCTTTTGGGACCCGACAAGATATTTATGAGGGAGAGAAAGTCTAGGATGCTTCGAGCATGTTGCAATGTCAAAGGGCTTCGACAATCCTAGCCCCTAATCGTCGCCACTCTCAACCAAGGCCTTATTTATTGATCATGCTTTTTTAACTCAACACACAGAAGCCACAGCATTCTCTCTCTTTTCCATGCAGTCAGTGCCTTTCTTCAACTTGTGATTGAGGCTATGGTTTCAAATGATACCATCCATGCATACATACATGGGGTTTTGATATAAAATTCCAATTCTTCCACGTAATATATAGTTCCGTGTCCAGAATATATATATATATATATATATATATATATATAGAAAGAGTGTTTTCATGACTCTATCATACCCTGTTTTCACGTTGATTTGAGAAATTTAGAGTGATTAAATTAAATTAAATTAAATATTGTAATGATATAACTCGACCGAATCAAACCAATTGGATTCTTGGTACACGTCAATATTAATGAAAACAAAAAGGAAACCATTTTATTTTTAACAAAAATAGTTAATTTATATATCATTAACACGTTGACTCAATATCAAAATAATATAAAGTACTTTTCTAGTTCCATACCTATATTTGTACATATATTTTATGTGTTGAATTGTCAACAATATTGGCTGCTTTGTTGAATGGTCTCTTGTTCTTCTAGGTAGATTCCCACTAGTTGTTGCACCAGTCTCAATCTTAGCCGTGGACCTATATCCTATACTAGCATGCTTCTAGATGTCCATCTTATCATGACAATTCATTTTATATTAAATAATAATAATAATAAAAAAAGAAAGATAATTCATCTAAGGTGAAACAGTGAGTGGACAGAGAGCTAATTACTAGACCAAGCCCTAATCAAAACAAGGCACCAGCAATTGGAGCCCATGTAAGCTATCTTTCGAGATGGGTTCGGTGGGAAGGTGGGCCTAAATCCACTCTCTATCGTGGCCCATATCACCTATCCTTGGGCTTCATCTACCAAACGACATGTCAGCCGTCATGCAGAAGGTCCTAGTTATAGCCGCCTTCTAGGGGTTTCAAGGAAGCGAGAGAGTTCCTTGTTTACTTGTCGTGTTAAGAAAGCAAAAGTCAACCTAGAAAAATGGCATCGAGATCCGCACTGAGCCGACTTAGCTTAACTGCTACTCGCTCGATGGAGTCGGCTCGTGGAGCTACTCGTTACTTCAGTGATGACAGGGGCCGAGTTCTGAGCGAAGAGGAACGCGCTGCTGAGAACGTCTATATTAAGGTTTCCCCCTCCTCGCTTCTCTCTTCTTCTTCTTAACGGCTCTACCGATTCTGTTTGGTTGCTGAGAAAGTGTAGGAAAATGAAGGAAACCATTTCTTTTGGCGATCGATCGAGCTTGAAAAATGTTTTGTCGTTTTATTTTAGCTTCTGTTTGGTTCCCCTGATAAACTCCAGGAAAATGAAAGATACAGTGAAAGCAATAGAGAAAATCAGTGTATTATGAGTTAAGTTTATTGTTTCTTGATTTAGCTACAACTTTTCCATTGATTGTTTTCCGCCTGCAGCTGATAAAGTGTAGGAAGATGAAAGAGTAAAGGGAAAAATAAACGAAATTTACGAGTTAGATTTAGTTTTGCTTCAGTTAATGAAAAATTTGCCCTCAAACTGAGCTTGATGATTGTACTATGATTTTTTTTATTTTTTTTTTGCGGTAGAAAATGGAGAAGGAAAGGTCGGAGAAACTGAAGGTAAAGCAGGAGAAAGAGAAGACAGAGAAAGAGAATCAGGGTAGTGACAAGGTAATTTTGTAGCTTCATGATTTTTGTTCCTCATTTTGGAAGTAAAGCTGTCACATTGCTCCTGTAACAACATTTTCTCCGTCATGTTTTACTTTTGGTTAAGCATAATATAGGGTTGCATTGTTGACTTGGTTTAATTATGAGAAGATGGTGACTTGGTTTTCTATCGTGTTTCAAAATCAATACTCCCTACTTTCAAGTTTCACCAACTTTGATGTTTAATGTAATGACTACCTGAATGATTTTAAATGCATGTCGTTCAAGTAATCGATACTGGGTTATATAGATTATGTTTATGCATTCTAGTAACAAACTACAGTAGGAAATGGTCGGTGGTGCGACATCGATATCTTGATGTAGTGAAAACTGCAGTTTTGGTTACACGGATTGAGTTTATGCATTCTAGTATCATAATATATGAGGAGATGGTTGGTGTGGTGTAAACTGCAGATTTGGTGATTGTTACGCTTGACGCAGATTTCTACTTGATTTCCTTTTCTTTTGGTTATTGCAGTTTTTCTTTGAAAATTAAGTTTTATCTACCTCTATTGTGTCCTTTTTTGCAGAAAGCTGGAGGGAGCCAGAAATCCTGATGGGGGTTATCTGCACCAGAGGCTGTAATGTTGCTGTGGCAATAATCTTCTGAAATAAATGTGACTAGTATTGAGATTTGGTGTTTGTACAGACTTGTCTTTTGAATACAGTCAGTCATAAACATAGCCATGCTCGTCTACTTGGTTCTGTACCTGCTGGAAGTTTACCTTTCCTAATTTTGACCGATCTGGATTCGTAGTTCGTTTTATCTTTACTTTTTTTGATGCTCTGAACGATTTCCCATTATACATTTGAGTTCATGCGGCAATTGTTGATGCTTGACCTAAAACCAGCTGACCTACCTGCTACTAATTTGTTGTCTGAAAGTAGAAAAGAGGTCTTTGACTGGATGGCTGTTTTGCTACTTCATTTCTGATTACAAGTGGTCACTTTTTGACGAATTTGGTTCAAATCTTCCTTTGAAGATCACGAGAAGCATCTAAATCCAAAGGGATTCAACTACAGCAACGTGCTGCTTGAAATATCAGTAGTCTTGACTGAAGGGTTTAAGTCAATGAAATGTATGACAATGATGAACAAACAAAGATTACATGACTCTGAGCCACGAGAACAATTATTGATAGCTTGGAGTACAAAAGGAAAATCACTAGAAAAGATGAAAATACATGATGATGCCATTTATTTGAGATAGCCAGCACCAATTTGAGGTGCTAGCATTTTTTGCGAGGCAGGAAGTAGCTAGCTAGCCTTCAGTTTAGGGCTTGCTAAAGCCAGACTTGATCTTCTGAATGGTAGATACATCAGTCTTGAATGCCTTGGCAAGAATACCATCATCGATTCCTGTTGCAAAGACAGACAAAGGCACAGAAACTGTTCCAGCATTTGCGCTACCAAAAGAAGAAATCGCAATTGCTGATTTTTGGGTTGGGTTGTATTGATGGTGCACAAGACCCTTTGGAAAAATAAACATATCTCCAACTTGGAGGCTCTGGGTGTAAAGCACATTTTTGGTGTCAACAAATCCAACTTCAAGGCTACCATACACAAGGAACAAGAGTTCAGCAGCGCGAGGGTGGGTGTGAGGTGGGTTCAGACCATCGGCAGGGTATTGAAGCACAGCATATGACACACTCTGCCCGTTGAGAGCTGGGAACTCGTTCATGGTAGCTTTTGTTAAAGTGAAGTTTTGAGGAAATTTTGTAATAACCCCACGCATTCCTGTGAAAGTGAAGAACTTTCCATCAACACTTGTGTTAGTTGGTGCAATGAAATCCGAAAGTATATCAGGATCACTTGCTAAGGCAGTCTTGGCAGTGACCAAGGCAAGCAGGAAAAGAAATGAGGAAATAGGTTAGAGTGAATTCATGGCCATGATCGATAAGCTGTAAGCTCAACAGTTGAATATTGAGCTTTCAAGTTTTGTGCTGATTGGATTTGGTTGTCTGGATCATAGTCTACCAAAGCCTTTATAGCTTCTTTGAGGCTGAAAAACCTCCTGCTTGCTAGAAAGTGCTGAAATTTCTATGTTACTTTTCATGTTTTCACCGAAGAAATCAATCGCATTCCTCCATAATAGCACTCGCCAGCTAGATAGGAATTGGACTCTTCTGAGATTTCCAGGCAGGTTGTGTACCCGAAGACCTTATCGAAAAGGGTCTTTAAATTTCTCTTTCAGGCTCAATTCATAGTAGGTATATACTGAAGCAGGGCATCTTTACAGCTTGGTTGAAGGAGGCAAAATATTTTCAACAAGTAAGGAGAATAAGTTAAAATCTTTGCTACGAGCCACAACTTCCGAGTTAGTCCAGAGCGTTTTATATATATATATATTTGAAATTCTGTATTTATTGGTCTGCCTTGTGCAACCAAAACTATATAGTCTGGTCATTTGATCTTTTAAACAGTTGAAAGGCCATTAAACAGTTCAATGTATATAGCCTCAAATGCAGTAAACAGAAGAGATTAGAAAAAAACAAAGCCTTGATGACGATTAGAATTTTTGGCATTTTCTGTATTCGTGTGGATTAGCTGTGAAAGAAAATATAAATCGACAATGCCAAGGAACTCCAGCTTGCCAAGGCCTGCAAAAGTAGTTACTGAAGGGTTAATTAGTTGTATAAACGGGAACCTTCTTGTTAAATGTAAAAAGGCATAGCAGGTTGTAGTAGGATCATTAAAGGTTTTTTAATGGCTTCAAACACTAACCAAGGTTTCTTCTTGATATTAGTGCTGACCTTTTCCTGCTTTCAAATATCAATATCCGGAGATGCATGCAGATATAATCTCTGATTTTGTAGTGTCACCAAATGTTACCAAAGTTGATGGCAAGGTGTTCACTTTTACCAGCTTAAGGTCTCTTGTTGGGGCTAAACCACCAACAGCTTTCACCGCCTCAAAAGTAAGCGTGGCAGAATTTCCAGCTCTCAATGGACAGTGTTTCTTATGCAGTTTTACAATATCCAACCGGTACACTGAACCCTCCTCACACTCAACCTCGGTCAGCTGAGCTGCTGTTTCTTGTTGATGGTTGCCTTGAAGTGGGCTTTGTTGACACAACTAACAAGCTTTTTACTCAGTTACTTGAATCTGGGGGACATGTTTGTGTTTTCAAAGGGACTTGTTCACTACCAGTATAATAATGATCCTAACAATCTGGCTGTAGCAGTGTCTGCCTTTGGTAGCGCAAGTGCTGGAACCGTGTTGATTCCGAGCACTTTGTTCATAACTGGCATTGATAGTGGGATTTTGGCTAAGGCTTTCAAGACTGATGTTGGTACCATAGAAAAACTCAAGGCAGGTTTGGGACCCAAGGCCTGATATGGAGCTCTAACATAACGTTCCCAGTTTTTTCCATCTTATTTATGAACTGAATAAGTGTTTATCACGGCTCAATGAAGGATTTTGTGGTGATTTATTTTCATTTGGTGTATTTCTTCATTTTGTTTCTAACTCATGAGCAAATGATGATAAATAACAGTGTAGCAAAGTTTATACAGTTTGCCAGTCGCACGCTGACTGTGAAATACTCTCACATTATCAATCTGTTGCTTCGTTAGTAACTTTCCCCTCAGAAAACCCGAAGCACTTGTCGGTTTAATTTCGTTCGAAGATGGAGTAAGAGGAAGTCTATGGTATTCATTGATAAACCTAAACGTACCCTTCATTCTTCTTTGTCAGAAAAGAGTTCACTGAACATATGCCTTTTCACTTCTTCTAAATGACAAATGAAGATTTGGAGTATCAGGTGTCTCAGCTTCAAGTTAAAAGCACATAATGTGTAGTATGTTCACAGTACCAGATTGCTGCAGCATTAAGCCTTATATAATAGCATCATCATTTCTCTTTGTTTTCTTTTTTATTGATTTTTAATTTTTGTGATCCATTTTAAGGGTTCAGCCATGCCTTTTTTCATAGGCGACCATACTTAAATTCCTTCGTCATTTGCATATCGTTGATTAACTTTTATTTCACAAAAACTAGGACTGTTTTATATTGATTTTTCTGGTGTCTAACTGATCTTAAGGACATGCGAAATGGTCACTTTGCAGATCCAGATAAAGTAGGATTCAAGTTTAGCCAAAAGAATTCTATAAGAACCAGACTGCAAACGTTTTGTTACCACAACATTCATTCTTTCTCTGCAGAAGACACTCGAATTAAGAAATGGTAAAGATCAGGTAGAAAGAAGAAGTAACTAAAGCTACAGTAGCAAGACTAGGATCATGTCATGCCTTCATGGCGAGACCTGCTTTGATCTTCTGGATAGTAGCAATATCAACTTGGCAAGGATGTTATCATCAATGCCAGTAGCAAACACGGTTGATGGAACAGACACAGTGCCAGCATTTGCATTCCCAAAGGCAGAGATAGCTGTGGCAGGGTTCTTGGCATTGGCATTGGCATTGGACTGATAGTGCACAAGTCCCTTAGGGAACACAAACATGTCACCAAGTTGAAGTCTCTGAGTGTAAAGTTTATTTGTGCTGTCAATGAAGCCGACCTCAAGGCTTCCATCGACAACGAAAAGGAGCTCAGCAGAATGAGGATGGGTGTGAGGTGGGTTGATTGTACCTGCAGGGCACTCAAGTACAGCAAAGGAAACACTCCGACCATCAAGAGAAATCCCCATCAATGGTTGTTGAAGAGTTTGCTGGGACTACAAAGTCTGTGATGATATCTGGATCACTTGCTGTGACCATGGCAACAAATGTCACAAAAAGAACTGCATTTAGCAAGGTTGAGGCCATGGTACTAGTATACATCTCCTTCCAACAAATTGAATATGTGATGGAATGGGTGATTTGTGCTTTCTGTGCGGAGTAATTCCACTGAATCAGGCACTTATAGTTGTGCCCTTGAACATTTTTTGTCATGCATGAACACTGTTCGTTGCAGGCTTGATGGCCAGCTGTGATTTATGAAGTTGTCAAGATTTGTTTCCTCTACTCAAAGTTCTATCTCCAATGCGAACTAAGGCAACTTAAACATGCAATTACAAGATTTCAATTATTCAGACACAACTTTGGATCATAGTTTCCGGACAGGTTGAGACACAACTTTGGATCATAGTGTCATCCGAAAAAACTATAAGATTAAACCTCCATCACTAGTTAATTCGGATTAATATCTTTTTTATTAGAAGAATTTTTTCTTTTAAAAAAAAAACCTTTTTAATATAAAATTTAACTAGATTAATTAAATCATACTTAACCCATTAGATTATTCGAGTTTATTTCAATTAATATATTTTCTAGTTAAAAATATAATAAATTTTAGTTTTTAGGTTCATATTATAGTAGAGATAATTGTTTTCAAATTCCAGTTTATGCTTCTATTTTAATATTTATTTATGTTATTTACGTGCATGATAAATTTAATTATTATAGTTGTATAATTAATATTATTCTGCCCCTTAATTTATATGCAAAATATCTAGCTAACATTAAATTGAACTAAACAATTATAACTCAATTCAACAAAACTTTCACTGTTGCAAAGTCCAAAATCCTTAGTAACACTCCCAACCAACCAACTATCATCTTCTCAGTTTCTCCCGCCAAACCCCATTAAAAAGCTCTCCGTAAACTTTCAAGAACCATAATGCATCAATACACTAACCCTCCAACTCGGTGTTCCACCCAGTCTCCTCATCATTCCTCCGCTCTGTGGATTCGCGAGGAGGACAATTTGAAGCGGCTCTGGTGAACTTTCCCGAGGAATTCCGGGATCGGTGGCAAAGAATCGGAGCTTACGTGGGACAATCGGCGTGGGAAGTTAAAGAACGCTACGAGATTCTAATACAGGATGTCTATGAGATTGATTCGGACCGTATTGAATTGCCACGTTATAAAGATGAAGAAGCTGTGAGTTGGGACTCCGGCGGCATGGTGGCTGCTGCAGCGCCGTCGGGTCAGATTTCTTGTGGTGGTAAAGCAAAACAAGAAGCTGAGGGAAGGAAAGGCAACCCTTGGACAGAGGAAGAACATAAGTAAGTTGGAGTAAATAAATTTATAATCTTTGTTTATAATTTTTTTTCCTGAAATTTAAGAATCTTGAATCTTTGTCCCCAACAATTTCTGCAGATTTTTGTGGATTTTGAACACAATATCGTAATTTGAGTATTTGTTACTGGCATTGGCTGTTGTGGACCTGCGGTTGGATTTTTTTTCCTAGAACTATGCAATTTTTCTTTCTTTTTAAATTTTTCCCAGAAAGATGCAATTTTTCTTCGTATTTAATTATGTGGATTGTAAATGTTTGTTGGGCTGTTATAGAAAAATAAGATTTTAAGGGTATTGATACCATGGTGTAGGAAAGATCAGAGAAACGAATTTCTCCAGGAGATCTCCTTCCGGGGGGACCCCGGAGAGCTCTACTCCAGGAGAGAATTGAGATGAATGGATGTTGTTGCCTCCCTCTTTGATATACTTGAGATTATAGAATGTTATGTCTCCATTCTGTGTATTGAATGTTTAAACTGATGTCTTCAGATCTTTGCATTCTGGTAAATGACTCTCTGCTAGCATTGAAACAGGAGGTTTTTGACTGGATTAAGAAGGTTTGGTAGAGGTGACTGGAGAAGCATCTCAATAAATGCAGTCATTACCAAAACACCCGTTCAAGTAACTAGTCATGCTCAGAAGTACTTCCTGCGACAGAATTCTGCGAATAATGAGAGGCGAGGGAGGAGAAGGGCGAGCACTCTTGACATTACCGCCGTGGATACCAAGACAGTTGCCTCATCATCTGAAGATAATTGGATTGCGCAGCCTGGTCCTCCAACTGATCGAGGTAGGGCACCGGTATAGGGTTACCGAGACTTTAGATTCCCCTTGTAAAGATGTATTTTGTAATTTGCAACATCATTATACTCAGCCCGTTTCATTGAATCAAACTTTTACATTTGTAGGCTATTAGTCGGTACTGTCCATTGGTCTTGATTTTAGCTCTAGGCGGAGACTCTGGAAGAGACTGTATGAACAGAGACTTGGAGTTGTTAAATTTTTCAATAGTAGTTATTTTCTTAATTTCTAATTGTGTGGCTTCGATCTTTGTTTGATGTCCAATTGTCCAGCTGAATGAGTTTGCTTCAATCTTTGTTTGATGCCCTCTACTGTGATTGTGGAGCATGACTCTGCCACTGCAGGGTCAGATAGCTGGCCATGCCACTGCTAAAATCAGATAGATAATACTCTCTGTTAAAATCATCAGGATCAAGTCTCTCCGTCTCTGGAAGCTCAACGGCACGAGCATTTCCTCTGTTAAAATCAAAACGGACAAGGTGCTTTGACTTTTGAGGTTGATATACGGCGCAACAAGTATTTGAAAATGTGATATTCGGTTATTTTTTAGAATATCTTTTATATAAAAATATAATAAAATAATTTTTTTTTACATTAAAATAATCTAAAAACACATAAAAAAATAATTCCAAACAAAAAAAATTAAAAAAATTTATGAGACACATTTTCATCCATAAAAACACACGCCCTAAAGACAATGCCTGGTCACTTTACATTTCTTAGATTAATATTCAAAAAATGTTTTATGGCTAGTCAAACTGCCAGTATCTGATGAGAAAAGGCTCAATCTTAGGGGGGTTTGGACTCTGAACAATCAAAGAAAACGACTCTGGTGAGGTGATTTGGAAGGATCAAAGGCCTTTTGATGGTGAACTTCCAATTGTTGATTGAGAACAATGGTACGATACAGAATGCAGCCATGAAACCAATGCTGACCCACCCCTCCGCACACAAAAATTAACTGAATAACCAAAACTTCTACACCTAGAATTGTATTGATTATTTTGCTTATCATCTCCGTAGATGATAACGTTCCATCAATAGCATAAAGGTATTGAAAGAAACCGAAACCGTAGTTTCAGAAAAATATCAGACAAACAAAGTAGGCTGGCTACTTATGGCTGGCTCAAACTGCAATCCCTTTAACCGAAATCTTTCAAATTCACCAGGCATGGGGTGTATGGAAAGACCATGAGCTGCCCCATGAGTATTAGCCTGTCTTTCTTTGTTCTATAAATCAATTTCAACCTCTTGTCTTCAAGATGATAGCTGAGCATAACACCCGGAGTCCCAAAGAAAATTACATCAGAGGTTGGATGCAAGGCGAAGGGCCTGAAAGATGAGATCTTACCAAATCTGCCAATAGTAATCATACTATCCCGCTGAAGCCAGAGCTTTCCCAAATAATCAACATTGATATTGTGAACCAAAGTCCATCTGTCATTCTTGCAACGATCCTCAAGCAACCAAAAGTAAAATGCAGTTCCAACAAGATCAGTATAGCATAAATGGCCCCTCCACTGCCCAACGCATCCAGAGCCATTAGGATCAAGTCTCTCCTTCTCCGGAAGCTCAATGGCACGGGAATTTCCTCTGTTAAGATCAAAACAGATAATGTGTTTTGAGGTAGATATACAGTACAACGCTCCATCCAAGTAAATACAATGCTTGACCACTTTACACTTCTTATTTGAATATCCAAAAGGTGTTTCATGCCCAGTCCAGTTGCCAGTCTCGGATGAGAACACTTGCAATCTTACAGGGGGCTAGACTCTGAATAATCAAAGCAAACAACTCTGTAGTGAGGTGATGTGGAAGGATCAAAAGCCAGGGCCGCAAAAATTATGTTCTCGAGCATAAAATCTCTAGGAATCGCTACACAGTGTTTTGTCGCGGGATTGCATACATAGTACTGCAGAGTGCAACCCTCAACAAACAAAAGCAAACCGTTGCAACAATCAAGGAAATCACCCCGGGCAGGTTCAAAAGGCAACAGCGAAGAATAGGACTTGACAAATTCATGTGGTTCTGGTGCAACTGCTGGAGTAATGGCGCAAGGGATATAATCAATGTATGGTTTGCCAAATCCGATCTTCTTCGCAAGGTAAATAAAGCCATGAAGAGGTGAGGAAGCTGAGATTTTCGGAACACAAGCATCAGTAATCAGATTGTTCCAAGATTTGCAAACACTTTTGAGTCTAATGAGATGCTTGCGATCAGTAACTCGACAGAGGATTTCAACCAGCACATCATCTGGTAAACTCGAACAAAGAAAACTAGCACAGCTGCAGTTCTTGCTCTTACTTGCTTTTCCATCTAAAGAAGCAGCCATCAATCCTCCTCTGCCTTTTTCGCACGCACTTAATCAATCCTCCTCTTTGCCAGAAAAAAAAACCAAAATTATAACATTTGAGAGCAGAAGGTGATAGCTTATTTCAGAGATTTAAAGTAGGTTTTTCATTCATGATTGAAAACAAAAGCGTGCTGAAAATCACAAAACGAAAAACACAATTTTATTAATAAATAATATTCCCTAACATGGAAAAAACAGCAGAATTAATCGATTACACAAACCGGCTCGTAGAAATAAATAATTTTATAAATTATCGATATAATTAAAGAAACTAAAAATCAACGCGGAAAACAATACCTTACTTAAGATGACTTATTGTAAATTAGCTTATTTTATAGCCTCTCTCTGATTTATCAGATGCTGCATCGCCAACGTAATTAAAGAGATAAATAAAATAGAATGATAACTTATTTTGCCAAAAAACAAATTAGGGTTTTCAGGTCTGCCATCTTGTTTAGACTGTTTTTGAATGCCACCACCTCATCTATATTACTGCTTAGATTGGCTCCGATTATTGGGCCTTGTTTTGATCAAGTTTTGGGCTAATAAGTCGGGCTCGATTAAAAAGATATTAATTATCCAGATTTTTCAAACTATCTCAGATTTTTGTTTTAAGACAAAAAAAAAAAAAAAAGTAAAAAATGGAAAATTCTGATAAAAATGATTTTAGAGAAAGATAGGGTAAAGGTGTGAGATTTTCAAAAACGCTGAATTATCCAAAAGTTTAAAAAATAATAAATTAATTCATGGGTGTATAAGTAATTTGTTGTTAGATAGGGAAAGAAAGGAGATGTATTGGGTTAAAAAGATATTTAAATTATTTTGTATTTGAATTTTTTAAGATATATATTAGAAGCAAATAGATAATTGTTCTTGCTGAATAGTATCAATTAATATAAAAAAAATATATAATTTAATAGCATCAATCTTCTAATAAAAACCCACAAATAATAAAATCGGCAATATGGAATGCTTCTATAAAAAATAAAATTGTATTTTCATGGCTTGGAAAAGCACGCCTCAACTTGTTTTTAAATTTAAGAACCAATAGCCAGTAGAGCTAGTTAATTTTTTAAAAAATATATCAAATTAGTATAAAAAAATATAATTTAATCTTGATTAACTTGGACTGTTATTGTTAGATAGAAGAGTTCGTGCTTCATAGGATATAAAATTACAGCGACAGTCAGTATATATTTTTTAGGAATCTATTGAGGGCTTTTTCTTTTTATGGTGGATGTATAATGAAAGGGGTTAGTGCAGTACAAAGCATAATAAGCTCGAAGAATATCTGGTATTTCTTGTTTATCTCAGCCCTTGTAGTATTTTTAACTAAAATCATTGGTTTTTAACTAGATTTTTTCCCCTTCCAGGATGCAATTTCTATTCATCTGAACATTCCTAGATGCATGAGGTACTGCTAGCGTGGTGTAGAGAGGATTTTTCGCACAGAGTTCCTACTTCGAAGGAAAGATAGATCTTCTTCTTCTTCTGGGACAGAGGAAACCCAGAGAGCTCTACTCCAGGAGAGAATTGTGGATTGCGAGGGAGATGAATGAATGTTGCCGGGTCCCTCTTTCATAATTGAATTGAGTAGATTTGGTAAAGGTGACCGGAGAAGCATCTCAGGAAATGTGGTCATCGCCAGAAAATTTAGCTAGCCATGCCCAGAAGTATAATACTTTATTTAAAAATACATCAAAATAATAAAATAAATTCAAAATCACAAGAAAAGGGCTTCATCATTCATTGCGCATGACACTGATAGCGCTGGTAAGTGTCCCCAGTGTACACCAATCCCACATCGAATACAAATGGTAACTGCCAAGTCATTCCTGTCTATAAAAGGCAGTCTGCTACAGTGTTCTTTTTTTCTGTTCCTCGACAATGCCAAGTTGAGTGTAAATGTCATCAAGGAGATAAATAAAATTGGAATGATAAGAGATTTTAGCAGAAAAATTTGGGTTTTCAGGTATGCAATCTGATCATCCATTTGAACTGTTTTCGTTGCCACCAAACTTCTCTCCACACTTCTCTAGAGATGGCTTACATGGGATTAAGATTATTGGGCCTTGTTTTAGTTAAGTTTTGGGCTAATTTTATGGGCTTAATTAAAGAGATTTTTTATTCCATGATTTTTTCATAAAAATTATGGAAACTAGGCAAAACGCATGAGCGGTGGGGATGTCACCGTTCAAGGATGTGTAACTGGGATGAGCATTTGGATAATTTGGGTAGAATATCAATTTATGTACGTGTATTGTATAAGTGTTTTATTATATTTATTAATTTGACATTAGACTGTTACTATTTACAATATCGAAGGATGAGTTTAGACAATTTAAATAAAACATTTTTATTCTTTGAAATAATGTTTTAAAAATTATGGATCCAAAATAATTCAAGTCTCCCATTCTCAATGCATTCATTTATTTTCCAACCTAATAACGAATTACTTATATATTCATTCATGAATTAATTTGTTTTTTTTCTTTTAATTTTGGATAACTCTGGTTGTGTGTAATTTTTTAACCTTTACCCATTTTCTTCCAAGCTATTTTTTTAAAAAAGAATTATCCAAATTTTTCATTCTCAAGATTTTCTAAAAAAATTTCATAAGGTAGTTTGAAAAAATAGAATAATTTTGGATGACTATAACCGATACTGTTACCTGCATAATTTAGTCAATAAATACTCCATTGAGCTTGTCAAATAATATTAGTATTTTGACTATGTGTTATTCTACATCATCTTGATTATCTTATGTTTTTTTGGAGGATAATTCTTTTTGTATTAATTAGCAAAAAAATCACTTCTTGTATTAATTAGCAAAAAAATCAATAGTAATGATACTAATCAAATACCTTCATCTTTAGAATTTTTTGTTTGTTTTTACTGGTATTTATAATGAATGTTTTTTGTCTGTTGTTTTAGGCACTATCATTTAAAATGAAAGGTACCAGATTTCATCAAAATTTGACAAATTCAACTGCATTAGTTGATATTTTTTTTCACATTTATTTTCAATAATGCTTTATTTTGTTTAATTAAATCTCATTAAGTTTATATTATTAAATATTTCAGGAATAGAAGTATATGAAACAATATTTTCATGCGGGCATAAGTTGAATGGATAAGTATATGCTGTGAAGATCATAAAATTCAATACAGATCATAATCAAAATAAAATGTTGAGAAAAGGAAAAATATTAATCAAATATAACCACAACAATATGATAAAATATTTTATTGTTGGAGAATAGTGCAATTTTCTAATGAAGATGAAGATTATTACGAAAAAGAAGGCAATGATTGTGCTCCTCATTAGAATTCAAATGCTATGCTATTCATCCAGATGAAACATTATTGTTTGTACATAAATTTTTAATAGTCTAACAAGCTTACTATGGACTTGACTACCCACTGGAGCAATCAACTATAACTGGGGGGTTATATGCTTTTTTTTACATGTGACATGAAAAGAAGAGAGAGGACTCTTCTTCTTTACATGTGAAAAGACTTGTGACAATGAATGTGAAAATAAAATAAAAATAAAGGAAATCTTTGTTTGGATACAGTAAATAGCGTCACTAACTTCATTCCCTCCATTGTCTTCACACGTGGAGCCTGCAAAATTATTTATTTAATTACCATTACCAATTTCCAATTAGCAATGACCAGGACTATTCACGAACTGTGCTCCATCACCCATTGGCATTGCTCATGCAATTTGTTCATTTTTTCCTCATTCATCTTTTGTTGTTTTTCTTTTTCTTCTTTATCTGTGAAAAGGCTTGCGACAGGAAATGTGAAGAAAATAAAAAGGAAGGAAAGCTTCGTTTAAATACAGTGAGTAGCGTCACTGACTTCATTCCCTCTGTTGCCTTGACACTTAAAGACAAAATAATCAGGGGGCTGCAAAATTAATTAATTACCATTGCCAATTTCCAATCAGCAATGATCAGGACTGTTCATAAACTATGCTCGAACACCTATTGGCATTTACTCATGCAATTTGTTCATTCTTTTTCTCTATCATCTTTTGTTGTTTTTCTCCTTCTTTTTACCTGTGACAGGGAATGTGAAAAAAAAGAATTGAAGGAAAGCTTAGGTTGAATACAGTGAGTAGCGTCACTGTCTTTATTCCCAATGTTTGCTTGACACTTGGAGAAGACAATCAGGAGCCTGCAAAATTAATTAATTACCATTACCAATTTCCAATTAGTAATGACCAGGATTGTTCATGAACTGTGCTCCAAGACCCTTTGCATTGCTCATGCAATTTATTCATTCCTTTTCTGCTTCATTTTTTGTTTTTTTTTCTCCTTCTTTACCTGTGAAAATACCTATGACAGGGAATGTGAAACGAAAATAAAACTGAAGGAAAGCTTCGTTTGAATATAGTAACTAGTGTCACTGTCTTTATTCCCCTTTGACACTTAGAGAAGACCAATTAATCGGGAGGTTGCAAAATTAATTAATTAATTACCATTACTAATTTCCAATTAGCAATGACCAGGACTGTTCATCAACTGTGCTCCAACACCCATTGGCATTGTTCATGCAATTTTTTCATTCTTTTTCTCCTTCATCTTTTGTTTGTTGTGATTTAATAGTGATATGTTTTTTGTATTCACTTTGTTCATTCCACCAACAATGAATTAATGTATACAACCATGGTTTCTTTGTGAAATTATGATATGTTTTTGAAATTCAAATAAAAAACAAAGACTAAGCAATTAGGATAATTTGTTTATGTTTAGAACCTAATGATGGTTTTTTTCCTGTTTCTTTCCATAACTAATGTTGTTATCTGAATAATTTGATCAATAAATATGCTTCATTGAGTTTGCCAAACAATATTAGCATTCTCACTATGTTGAGCTTGTGTTATTCTACATCATTATTTTTCTACTAGATGCTTCATTTAATTACTAAAAAAATAAAATACTTGTTGTTAATGCCTTGACACTTGGAGAAGAAGACAAATTAATTAGGAGATAATGACAGTTTGTTTTTATATTTGTTTGTTGTGATATGCTAGTCACATGTTCATTCCAATAATGATATATATAACCATGATTTGTGTGTGAAATTATGATATGTTTTTTAAATTTTAATCAGAAATAAAAACTAATCAATTAGTAGAATATCTGTATAATTTGATCAATAAATACGATCCCTTGAGTTTGCCAAACAATATCTTGCTTATCTTGTTATATTCTACATATTATCTTCTGTTTGCTTGTCTTGATAAGAAGATTCTTCTTGTATTAATTAGCAGAAAAGTCATTAGTAGTGATACTAATTAAGTGCCTTTATCTTTAGGATTCTCTCTGTTTTTGCTGGTGTTTTTTGCAATATCCTTCAAAATGAAAGGTACCAGATTTCATCAAGAATTTTACGAAATCGAACGCATTGGTTGGTATTTTTTTCACCTTTATTTTCAATAATACTTTATTTTTTTTTGTTAAATTTCATTAAATATTTCAGAAAAAGGGGTATATGCAATAGTTTTTTTATGCAGACATAAATTAAATGGACAAGTATATGCTGTAAAAATTGTAAAATTTAATAAAGATCATGATCAAGATAAAGTGTTGAGAGAAGTGAAAACATTGGCTAAATGTAACCACAACAATGCGGTAAGGTATTTCACTACATGGATCGAATGGAAGGTGGTGCGATTTTCTGATAAAGATGAAGGTTATGATGAAAAAGGAGGTGGTGATGGTGCTTCTCCTAAGGATCCGGATGCTATGCTTTTCATACAGATAGAGCATTGTCATCAGTAAGTAAATTTTTAATAGTTAAACTATTAAATTTTGTTTTAAAATAGTAGTTCTTTATTCTAACAAGCTTACTCTTCTATAGAAATCTTGACTATCTATTTTAAAACAAAACTTAACAGTTTAACTATTAAAAATTTATTCACTGATGACAATGTTTCATCTATATGAAAAGCATAGCATCCGGATCTTTAAGAGTAGCACCATCACAGCCTACTTCTTCATCATAACCTTCATCTTCATCAGAAGACCACACCACCCTCAATTCAATCCATGCAGTGAAATACCCTACCATATTATTGTGGTTACATTTGGCCAACGCTTTCACTTCTCTCAACACTTTATCTTGATCATGATGTTTATTAAATTTTACGATCTTCACAACATACATTTGTCCATTCAATTTATGTCTGCATAAAAAAACTATTCCATATATCCCTTTTCCTGAAATATTTAATGAAATAAACCCAATGAAATTTAACAAAAAAAAATATTATTGAAAATAAAGGTGAAAAAAATATCAACCAATGCGTTCAATTTCGCAAAATTCTTAATGAAATCTGGTACCTTTCATTTTGAAGAATACTGCAAAAAACACCAGCAAAAATAGAGAAAGAATTCTAAAGATAAAGACACCTAATTAGTATCACTACTAATGACTTTTTTGCTAATTAATACAAGAAGATTAATCTTCTTATCAAGACAGGCAAACAAAAGATAATATGTAGAATAAAACAAGCTAAGCATAGTATTGTTTGGCAAACTCAAGGGATCGTATTTTATTGATCAAATTATACAGATATTCTACTAATTGATTAGTTTTTATTTCTGATTAAAATTTAAAATACATATCATAATTTCACACACAAATCATGGTTATATATATCATTATTGGAATGAACATGTGACTAGCATATCACAACAAACAAATATAAAAACAAACTGTCATTATCTCCTAATTAATTTGTCTTCTTCTCCAAGTGTCAAGGCATTACAAGCAGGTATTTTATTTTTTCCAGTAATTAAATGAAAATGAAGTATCTAGTAGAGAGACTTACCTGTAGTGCGCTGCTACGTGGCTTTATCTCCTAATGAAACGTGTGGTAGCAGACCCCTATTTATAGACAAGACTGACCTGGCAGTTCTTTTTTGTTTTTGATGTGGGATGGTTTTAATTACAATGCAAGGGACAATTACATGAGCAATGCATTAAGGGTCACCAAAATGCCTACAACATAAGAACGACATGACTAGCAATGTAAAAGTGATGAAACAGCATTTCTCTGAAAGCAAATATTGCACCCAAAGGAAATAAAATTTCACTTACCAGCTTTCACTTTACACAACCTCTGTATAAGAAAATTAAGAACACTACTTGCCAAACCACATAGGCCACGAACACTCTATGTCTTCCATCATTTAGCACTAAAATTGACCTCTACTTTTCCTACAGAACCATGTAACTTGAAACATATAAATATCAACATGAGCCAAATAATCGCTAAATTTTCTATTTCTAACAAAACACAGATACTAATCATCTTACAATTAAAAAACCACAAATTATCCATTATAACACCTCCATTCTCATATTACATACATAGAAACACACAATAACAGTCCCAGTCAATCATACATGAGACGTAACAAGAAATAAAATAGCTTATAGCTGTGAAAAACATACACATAATAAGAAACACAGCAAAAGAAAAACCTGTACAAAAATCAGTAACCGCCATCATGCACACCATATTCAACTATAACAAGCCAGCAAAAGCAAGCATGGTACCGGAGATAACCCCACTCCCAGTCCACCTCCAAATCACACACAGACCACACAGGAAATTGCATAACCCAATTTTCTGCTTCAGGCATAAACTTAACAGAGCTATATCAAATACTGTGACGAACCACTAATCCCATCTCGCCGCTCCCCACCTTCATTATCCCGCATGTAATCCAAACACACAATAAAAATAGCTAATTAAACCAAACATGCGAGTACGTAAAGAGCATGACCCTACTCTCTATTCTTAATATATCACGACAGCCCATTTATCTGGAATAAACATCTACACTTAATAAGCCGCAAAACAGCAAACACACATCGAAAAAAGCAAACTAAAAAACAAAATCGAGTCGGAGAGAAAACTTACATTTGTAGTCTAAACACCACCGTTTTCTGTGGTGCTGCCCCTGCCGCCACCAAGTGGCTCATCATTGACTTCCTCCTTCACTCCAGCCTCACTCGAATCCACTCTCTTCACATTCTCAAAACTATTACCATTATCATTGTTGTCAGTCCTATTATCCTCTTCTTTCACTTTTTCACCAAATCTTCTTCTACTCCTCTTCTCCTTCTCAACAACAGCCCTATCCTCACTACCTCCTCTCTCCTTTCTTTTCTTTCTCTCCAAACAATCTTCATCTACAGTCTCTCTCTCTCTTCTCGCGTTTTCTCTCTCTACTCCCTTCTCTCTCCTCTCTCGCATCATACGACCTCTCTCTCTCCTCACGCCTCGATGAGGAAGACGATTTGTGATCGTGAGATCTCTCTCGCCTATCCACACTCTCTTCTCGTTCGTGAGATCTTTCGCGCTTTGTATCATCGCGCCTGGATGATTTGTGATGCTCGCGTTGGTGAGATTCTCTCTCTGATCCGTGGTGGTGAGAATCGGAGGAGTCTCGATGCTTATCGTCTCTTGATCGGTGTTTGTGGTGGTCACGATCACGGTCGTCACGGGTGTGTATGAAGGAGCGGTCCATTGTAATCTAGGGTTTTGTTAATTGCTATCTGATTTTGTTGCTCTCTGTCTCACACTCTCTTTTTCTTTATCTCGGAGAGATTAAGATTTTCGTGAAGGTAGTGATGGAACGGCTAGGATTATTGTATTTGTATCTATTTATTTATTTTATGAATTCGTAATTTCGTAGAGAAATGAATGGGAGAACTAGGAATATTTAAAAAAACCGGTTCATCGCTAACATTTGAATTGTCCGACTCAATTCACTTGTCAAAATCGAATAATACCGGTATTAATTATAGATTATTTGAAATGATGAATTTTTTGAAATCCCATGTTGTAAAAAAAAGACATGCAATAAAAACAACAAATAAAATTAAAAAAAATAGTAAGAATTGTGCTAGAAGAGTGGTTGTTAGCGTTGTAAAAAAAGGCTATATTTTTATATAAAAAATAACAAAATCAACTTGAGTGGTATTTAATTGGATACCTTCCTAGAAAAATTATAATAATTTAATTTTAATGAGTTTAAATAAAAAAATAATAATAAAAGCATTCACAAATAAAGCTGGTTTTGAAATAGAAAAATACCAATAAAAGCATTCACAAATAGAATTAAATTTGTGATCATGGTTGAGTTTGCTTGTAAAAAATAAATAATACATTATTTGTTTGTCTAAGTTTCAATAATTAAAGATGTGGTTAAAAATTCAGTCAAGTGTTTTTCAAATAAAAATAAATATTTTTCAAATTAGTACCATGTAAAAACACATGATAAACACTATTAAAGTATATAGAAATCAATTTCTCAACTTGAAATAGCACTAAACTGTAAAAAACACACAAAATCAAATAGAAAAATAATATTATTTTCAAGACTTGGTCAATCAATAATTTTTTCTTTTTTTTTCATTTTTCTAACAACTTTTTCTTTTTTTAAAAAATAAAAAATAAGCAAAATAAAATTATAGACCAAAACTAAACAGACAGTAAAAGAATGGAAAAAAAAGTTGGACCAGAAAGTGTCTGATGCGAATTCAATGCTGGTCACAAAGTTTTTACTTGTTTTTTAGTTTGTATTTTTTTTAATTGTCTTTTAAACACAAATTAAAACTATATCTTATTAGATGTTTGTAAGTTTGTAAGGAAATACAATAAAAAAATACTTTTTAAATATTTTTTATTTTAACATATATTTTTTAAATATCAAGATATCAAAATTATAAAAAACAACTAAAAAAATATCAATTTTAATTTTTTTTAAAATAACTTTAAAAAATTAAAAAATATAGTCAAACCACTCCCATACTAACATAATTCGACCCAAAAAAAGTTATAAAGCATGACAAAAACCTCTAAACTTACATACTACCTAAAGATATAATACCCTGCTATCTGGCTCTGCAGTGGCATCCTTCGCCTTGCTCGGAGTAACCCAATGATCATCAGATGATGAAGCAGCTGTCTTTGTTATGCACCGAGGTTATGTCATATGCTCATGCTCATGCTCATTTCCTCTCTTTCTTCATAGAATTATGTCGTGGGAAGGAAGTGCTTCTGGGCATGTCAAGCTACTTTTTCTGGTAATGACCACATTTCTTGAGATGCTTTTCCAATCACCTTTACCAAAGCTACTCAATCCAATCCAAAACAACATGTTACAAAGCCAGTTACAAATATCAGTAGATGACAGTTTAAACATTTAATGGATATGATGAAAGCACATAACATTCACTCATCCATTTCCATCACAACCCACTATTCTCTCTAGAGATCTCTGGGGTTCACCTTCCCTGCCCCATAAGGAGATCGTCTCATTGAGAAGATTCATTTCTCTGATCTTTCCTACTGAGTACTAACTCTGTCCAAAACATCTTCTCTACATCACGGTAACAATACCCTTAAAATCTCAAATTTCTAACAGGCCTACAAACATTTACGCCACCTGAAAAAAACACACCATAGAATTGCATCCTAGCTAGGAAATGAAGGAAAATTAGAAAACTTGCATCCTAGAAAGGAAAAGGATCTTCTACTGCAATAGCCAATAATTACACTGAAAACATCTCTTATAACACGATTAATAGAAGAAAGAAGAGAGAGGGAGAGAAGGAAATGGAATAGCCATATTGTTCCCCAAAACTAATTAAATAGCTCGTCGAAATTATAATCGAAACATACAAAATTGCCCAGCTAAAATAATCTTCTAGTATTTCAAATTGAAGTGATGATATAAAGGTATAGCATCCATTTTCTAAACAGTATAGACATACACTATGAAAGTGCCGCACAAGCCACGTTGACATTCTGTGTACTAGGGTGCGTAGTGGTAGCTTTCACCAAGGAATTAAAGTGAGAGAGAACATGTACTCTATCCTGAAATATTCTAGATAACATTGCAGTTATTGCATCTGAACTGTAGAGGAATCATATTTAACAGCGAAGTGAATATCATATACACCTCTAAGAAGTTAAAAAATCAGTTTTTATTAATACAACATGTGTACTGTAAAGATGAAGTCAAAGAACAAACCAGGTGCGGTAGCTCAATGCTTCAGATGATGTGAAGATACCTCCACTCAAAAAGGTAGAGAACTGATTGCTTTCTTGCTGTACAAGGTGCCACGATTGCCCCGTTACTTGTTGTTAAGAGTGGATAAAAGGATTATATTATACATATGTTAGCATGGAGCAATAAACCTTGTCTGGTGGAAGTAGATGCGACTCAAAGGAGGTCATCAATTGGTCAGGCATTAGAAATTTGATGAAGACGTACGGATCTCTTGATGAAGCACAGACCTGGCCCTGCGGAAGGTATCCATTGTTTGGTGAATAATGAATGCCTGTGAGTGTACAGTGACATATTCATAGGTTTAAGTCTTTAGCATGTGTTTTGAACTCTAGTGAGGTGATTTGGAAGGATCAAATACCTTTTGATGGTGAACTTCCAATTGTTGATTGAGAACAATGGTACGATACATAATGCATCAACGAAACCAATGGTGGTTTGCGTGTAACATCATCAGATTCAGCAACCTGTCGCTTAGGACTGCAGTCTGTCCTCTTTTCAAGAACAACAACTTCAAGTCTGGTAATACCCGGAACCAAGAAAATGATAACACCATCAATGCCCAAAGGTCAGAACATGGCTGCAAAGCGAAGCAGCTTAACTAATGTTCCAAATAGAGATCAGACACGAAGTAACATGGAAAGTGTAACAAAAAGATCATTGATTTCAAGTTAACTAAGACAAAATATGGAGAAAACAAGTAAAACAAGGAAAACCATCTTGGAAAAAGGAGGGGAAGGAAGAAAAACTTGTTGCCTTGGTGATTATTAATTTGAGAAATGAGAACTCTAAAATTGTTGCAAGACAAAACTTATTAAGTATCTTCTCTCTGCCCTAGGAAAAAGAAATTGGAATTCAAGTTCAAAAGCATGAAGCTGTGTGGCTGTAATGGACTGGTTGTTGCCTTGAAATTCAGAAACCCTTACAATCCAACTGCCAATGAAGGAGATCAAGAATCCTTTTAATCTCATAAAATTATTGGTTTGATTCTACTGGACCAAGAACCAATCTTGTAAAACCCTGACCCACCCCTCCACACACACAAATTAACTGAATAACCAAAACTTCTACAGCTTGAATTGTAGGAGACTACGGTAGATAATAATGTTCCATCAATAACATAAATGGTATTAAAAGAAAACGAGGATACAGAAAATATCATCTAGTGAGACAAAAGAATTGGGCTGGCTACTCATGGCTGGCTCAAACTGCAATCCAATTGACCAAAATCTTTCAAATTCACCAGGCATAGTGTGTATGGAAAGACTGAGATCTGCCCCTTAATTATTTGCCTGTCTTTCTTTCTTCTATAAATCAATTCCACCCTTTTGTCTTTGGGATGATAACTGAGCATAGCACCCCGAGTCCCAAAGAAGATAACTTCAGAAGTTGGATGCAAAGCAAAGGGCCTCAAAGCTGAAATTTTACCAAATCTGGCAATAGTAATCCTATCCAGCCGATGCACGTGTTTTCCCAAATAATCAACATTGAAATTGTGAATCAGAGTCCATCTATCATTCTTGCAACGATCCTTAAGCAACCAAAAGTAAAATGCAGTTCCAACAAGATCGGAATAACATAAATGGCGCCTCGATAGCCTAATGCATCCATTGTTATTGGGAGCAAGTCTCTCCTTCTCTGGAAGCTCAATGGCACGAGAATTTCCTCTGTTAAGATCAAAACATAAAGTCGTTTTAAGTCAATCTGTTTTGAGGCAGATTCACGGTACAACACTCCATCCAAGTAAATACAATGCTTGGCCAATTTAGACTTCTTAGATCCATATCCAAAAGGGGTTTCTTGGATAGTCCAACTGCTAGTCTCTGATGAGAACACGCGCAATCTTTGGGGGGGGCTTGGGCTCTGAATAATCAAAGCAAACAACTTTGTAGTGAGGTGATTTGAAAGGATCAAATGCCAGGGCTGCAGAACATATGTTTTCGAGCATAAAATCTCTAGGAATCGCCACACACTGTTTTGTCACAGGATTGCAAACATAGTACTGTGAAATAGAACCCTCAACAAACAAAAGCAAACAATTGCAACAATCAAGGAAATCACCCCGGGCAGGTTCAAAAGGCAACAACGAAGAATAGGACTTGACAAATTCATGTGGTTCCGGTGCAACTGCTGGAGTCATGGCGCAGGGGATATAATCAATGTATGTTTTCCCGCTTCTGACCCTCAACGCATGGTAAATAAAGCCACGAAGAGGTGAAGAGTCTGAGATTTTTGGAACACAAGCATCAGTAATCAGATTGTTCCAACATTTGCAAACACTTTTAAGCATAGTTATTAAACCCGACTCGAGAGTTGACCCGGTTAAAGAACCGGGTCCCGGGTTTTATGGATCAACATTTGCAAACAAGCATTGGCTTTCTGGTAAGGATCTTCAGGCAACAAAGGAGTTTGCTTCCATGTCTCTTCAATGTATTCCAGAATGACTAGTGATTCACAGATGGCCTTACCCAGCTCTCTCTCCTTCGACCAGCTATTAGCAGCAACCAAAGATAGCAGCGTTCCTCATTCTCTCTTCCTCTCCGCTGCTAACAGCAGCTCATTGTAGAGAAGATGAAGAAATAAAAAGGGAAGCCGAAGGACAAAAATCATATTTGAAGAAAAAAACCAGGTTTCGCCCGGGTTCGCTCGGGTCATGGGTTGACCCTCCGGGTCGATCGGGTTTTTCCGGGTTATTGCACCGACCGGTTACTTATGAAACCTGGACCGGTCCAATCATCGGGTCAGCCGGGGTCCCGGTTCAACCCGCCGGTCCGGTCCGAGTTTAACAACTATGCTTTTAAGTCTAATGAGATGCTTGCGATCAGTAACCCGACAGAGGATGTCAACCAGCACATCATCTGGTAAACTTGAACAAAGAAAACGAGCACAGCTGCAGTTCTTGCTCTCACCTGCTTTTCCATCTAAAGAGGTAGCCATCAGTCCCCCTCTGCAAAGGGAAAACAAAAAGGAAGAAGAAATTAGCCCCGTGACTACTCTTACCGTTTCTAACTTATCAGATGCAATTTGGGAATCCATCCTCTTCAGAAATAATTAACATAGTCCTCCTCTTTGCCAAATATATATATATGGTAACTTGTTTCAGAGATTTAAATTAGGGTTTTCATGATTGAAAACAAAAAATGCTGAAAATCACTAAATTAAAAACACTAACATTACCTAACATGGAAAATAAAACAGCAGAATTAATTAAATATACAAAACGATGGTAGAGATAAATAGTTTTCTAAATTAATTAAAGAAACCAAAACCTGATCAGCAGAAAAGAAAACAATAGATAACTCATTGCACTTAATCAATTTGACAAGCAAAGGGAAAACAAGAGGAAAAGAAGAGAAATTAGCCACATCCTGTTTCTGACTTATCAGATGCAATTTGAGAATCCATCCTCTTCAAAAACAATTAACACCGCAAAAAGCCCTCCTCTTTTCCAGAAAAAAAACCAAAAGTATAACTTTTGAGATCAGAAGGTGATAACTTATTTCAGAGATTTAAAATAGGTTTTTCATTCATGATTGAAAACAAAAGCGTGCTGAAAATCACAAAACGATAAACACGATTTTATTAGTAAATAACATTCCCTAACATGGCAAAAACAGCAGAATTAATCGTTTATACAAATCGGCCTGTATAATTAAGGAGATTAATAAAATAAAATGATAACTTATTTTGCCAAAAAAACAAGTTAGGGTTTTCATGTCTACAATCTTGTTTAAACTGTTTTTGAATGCCACCACTGACCACCCCATCTATAGTATTGCTTAGAGATGCTCCGATTACTGGGCCTTCATTTGGGCTCAATTAAAAAAATTAATTATCAGATTTTTGGAACTATCTCGGATATTTTTTTAAAAAATGGAAATAGAAAATTCAGATAATTTTTTAAAATAATCTCATAGAAAATAGGATAAAGGTTTAATTTTTTTTTTAAAAAAAAACCTGAATTTTTCACAACTTAATAAAAAATGACAATAAATTGATTCATAAATTCATAGATAATTTGTTGCTGGATTAGGAAAGAAATAGAATCTATTGGGTTCAGAAGATATTCGAATTATTTTAATCACTATTCAATTTTAGAAGATATTCGAATTATTAGAATGTATTGGGTTCAGAAGATATTTCATGGCATGGAAAGCATGATTGGTTTATTAACTATAGAAATTAATACTTCTTAATAAACCAACTTCCTAATACTTTTTTTTTTATTTAGATTTGAATGTACTATATATAAAAAAAAACTTAGCAATATATTTTAATCACTATTCAATTTTCAATGGTTTTAAAATGATATTGTAGATTTTTATGATGATGTTACTACTTTTTTTAATTGCTATGTACCTACTATAAAAACAATCTCATTGATATTTAATTAAGAAAATACTCTTAAAATTTTATTTTAATATCATGATGGGTTTTAATTTGTTTACAAAAATAATATTTGCAGTTAAAAATGCACTTTTTCACCAAAACAATTTGAGAGATGCATTGATAAAAAAAAAAGTTTAGATTGAAGAAATATATTTTTCTATTTATTTTAAACAATTTGAATATCTAAATAAAACCTCTATTTCTATTGTCATTGTCTTTTATTATAAAAAAATATGATGTTATTTTTAAAAATATCGTTACTTTTTTATGTTTATATTACTAATTGCTTTATAGATTATTATGTATTAATCTGATATATAGAATGTCTATGCTAGTTAATTTGCTCACTAATTAATATTGAATAAAAATAGAATACATACGTATAATTTTTATATTTTCCATCATGAATTGTTTATATATATTTTTTCAAAATCACTGTTCTCATCTTTTATGCTACTGTGGATAGATGTTTGATTTATGTATTTTTAATTGAAGTTCGCTTTCACGGTTATGGTGAGTTTTTGGCTCAAGAACAATATATAATCCAATAAAAACTTATTCAAAATGATTTTCTTAATTTGTAAAGTAACAGCGACAGTCCACGTATTTAATATGGTTTTGTAAACTTATTCAAAACCATATTTTCTCGATTGATCGCTTTACAAAATGTAAAGTAACAGAGACAGTCCACGTATATTGTTCAAAGGAATCTCTCGAGGGCCATGCACATGCACGAAACATGACTGACGATACGACCCGCCAAATCCTTTTCAACGTGAGGAGGCATTAATGGTCCCAAACAAGTTGTTGAATATTCCGACTTTCCATGATTTTTTCTTCTCTCTGAGAAAAATATCGGTAATTATGGTTGTTTTTTAAATATTTTTTATTTTAAAAAAATATTATTATATTTTTCACATTAGTGTATTAAAATAATCTGAAAATATAAAAAAATCAATTTAAAATAGAAAAAAATAAAAAAATTTAATTTTTTTTAAAAAGACTTTTAAAACGTAAAAATAGGATCTTCTAAATCCTTTTTTTTTTTTTTTCCTGGCTTAAGTTTTACGAATCATAAACATGCAAGAAGTATGAGAGACTTTTGTAATTTCATTTTGAAAAAGGAAGGTGGGAAAGGCAGACAAAGAATTATGGATATACTCAAGTAAAGGCCAAAGGGCAGCTGGGCCCCAAATCATGACCGTTACCCAATAAAATCACCACCACACTCAACTTCCTGATGACGGTAGGTTGTAGATACCCTAATTCTAGTCCTACCTCATGGGATCTATCCCTTCTGTCCCCACAACTTTTTTTTTTTAAAAAAAAGATTTTAAAGCCATAAACAGCTTTATAGCCGTTGAGGATGAAATCCACTCCGTCTTTGTCAAAGAGAACAAAAAGGTGAAAAATTTGTCTCAATCCCTGCCCTAATCTTGTCACCTAAACCTTCTTTACTCGGTTTCAAATCTTCTTCTGCTTTCTTCTCCACATCAAATCTTGAATAGCCAAGTCTAGAGGGGCTGAAAAGATGAAAGGAATAATGAAAGGGAAGTTGATGAAGAAGCTGTTGTCAATGAAGCCAACAGGGTACTTGAAGGAAACTAGAGTTCTCCACGTGAATGCAGCAGATGGGTTCATTGAGACATTGATAACGAAGCCTAGTCTCGAAGCGCAGGCTCAGGCTGAAACACCAGAGTTTGTGGTACCCAAAGAAGTGGAAAAAGAAAAGGTTAAAGATTGTAGCTTTGTTGCTGATCAAGAACCTGATGTTATTGATGTAAATGAGCTTATGAAAGATCTTGAAGAAGAGAAAGAAGGGGAGGGGGAGGAAATGGAAATGGAGGTTGATGAAGACAAGGAAAATGTTAGGCCAGTAGTGAAGGCAAGAGTGGGTCTTTTTGGGGTTAAAGATAAGGTGGAGTCAAAAGGGTCTCAATTTAGGCAAATCCCTTTGTCAGAGATTGATATCTCATCTTTCCAGCGACTGGATTTGAATTCTGATGGCCTTTTTTACCCGAATTTATTGACTGCCTTTGAAAAAGCAGCGAAAGAGCACATGGGAGTGAGTGAAGAAGAGAGAAGAGAAAGTATTGACGGGGAGAATCTTGAAAGAATAAGGGAAGCAGAAACACAGGCAAGAACTCAGCAAGAAAATCTTGAAAAGAGCCGAGAAGCAGAGAGGAATCTTGAAGACAAGGAAGAAGAGCCACCCCTAAAAGCTCGTCGAATCGAAGACGATGATGATACAGGTGACCCTATATTAGGCTTCCCAGAGAAGTGTCCACCAGGAGGCAGTGACTCAGTAATTCTCTACACAACAACACTTAGAGGGATAAGAAAAACTTTTGAGGATTGTAACAGCATTCGCTTTCTTTTAGAGAGTTTTCAGGTACTTTTTTTTGAGAGAGATGTGTCAATGCACATGGAGTTTAAGGAGGAGTTATGGAGGATTTTGGATGGCAAGGTGAACCCTCCAAGGCTTTTCATCAAGGGGAGATATATAGGAGGATCTGAGGAGGTTTTGGGTTTGCACGAGCAAGGCTGGTTTAGAGTGCTCTTTGAAGGGATCCCAATTGACAGATTCATTGGCTCACCATGTGAAGGATGTGCTGGTGTTAGGTTTGTTCTCTGTTTCAATTGCAGTGGCTGCCATAAGGTTGTCGCCGAAAATGGGTTGTCAAATATATGCCAGGATTGTAATGAGAATGGTCTGATAACCTGTCCCCTTTGCTGTTGAAGATAATTGTATTGAATTTGTCCCTTGTGTATCACTTAAATATTTTTTTCATTATCTTTCAAGGCTTGTTTGGAGGATTCTTTCCTATACTTTCTGTAATGCCCGTGGAAGAATATGGAATCTTTGGGTGTTTTAATGTACTAGTTTGTGAATTGGAACCAGTTTTTCCATATTCACCCCTGTACAATAATAAGAGAATACGCATATTATACCTTTCTAAGAAGCTTATAATCATTTTCTTGTCAGCATTCTTTGTGAAACATGGGTATCTTGATGAACTACTATAGTTAGCAACTGAGCCATTTAGATGTCATAAGCATAAAAGTTTTGAGTTTATTTCTCACCCCATTTTCAAGCATCAAAACCAAGCTGTCAAGAAAAGCAGCTCCATGAGTTAACACTTTGATGATGTGCCAAGACTGTTCTTTAGATCATGATCATCAAGTGAAATGGATCTTTTGGATTACATCCATTACATAACCTGGCAAGAAACTCTGCACTTTATATTGAGAAAGAGATAAAGGTCAAACTAATATTCTTCCCGCCTAGCATTCAAAGCATAAATCAGATTGGTGCTCTTGGCCATATATTAAATGCCTCCCAAGCTTTTTCAACGGGCCAGATAGGAAAGGCATGATGCACCGTATGCAAGCCAACTCTAGGTAATTAAGACTTCTCACATGCTCATGTCCTGCGCTCTCTCTTCAATTATCTGACAAAGACATGTAAGAGCTCACACAACACACATCAAATGCACCATCCAAAACGCCAGCAGCAACAAAGGACAGTTTCCACGACCAGAACCATGTGGAATACGCACAAATTCCAGCATTCAGCATCTAACGCCAGCACACACCCTCCAAAATCTCTCAAGCACTACCAATTCGGTGCTCAGTTGTTTCACCACCATTTTCTGTCCACATGCCTTTACCCGAACTGATGTCTCACTGCAACCAATCAAGTGATGCCACAAATTTTGACACCAACTGCAACATAGCAATAGCCTTGGGACTGACTTGAAATTCACTTCCAAGATGAACCTTACACTGTTAGCTTCTCAACTATTCCAAAGACTACTCTTTCCTCGAGCTTTTAAGAGGAAGCATTATGAGCCTGGAGACGTATTTAATTAAATGGTGTTGAAAGTTGCATCAGTTCACAGTTGAAGAAAGATATCCTATAACATAATCTAACAGATAAGAACACCAAGTAAACACAGGCAGGCAGGCAGGTAGCAAGAGAACTTGACAAGTCCTTTGCTTGTGCATCTGACACAATGTTATATAAATCCAAAATCAGCACTTCCAGAAACTGGAAAAGCAATATGTCTTGTATTATAAATGTCGGCTGAAAATAAATATGAAGTAATGCTGGTAAAAGTAGCCCTGCCCTTGACCAAGCCAAAAGTTTTCATCTTAGCATTCCTTCAAACAATGCGAAATTCTAATTCAGCAATGCAGCACTAGCTGGACTTTATTATTAAACTACAAAAACCTTCACCAAAAGGAAAAGAAGGTAAATGAAATGTGCACCTCAATAGTTCACAGTCTTGCGTTTATTCCATTCCAGTTTGATGGGTCTCTAAGAGATGAAGCAGAACTTCCTTCACCCCCAATGCCTTTTGATGGTGCACTTCCACTAGTTGATTGAGAACAAAGGTACGATACTGACTGCAGCCATGAAACTAATGTTGGCTTGCGTGTAACATCATCAGACTCAGCAACCTGTGCATATAACTCATTTAGAACCACATTCTGTCCTTCTTTTGGTAACTCAACAAGTAGCTGCGCCAACAACTTCATCAAGTCTGGCAGTACCTGAAACCAAGAAAACGATAACATCATCAATGCCCAAAGGTCAGAACATGGATGCACAGCGAAGCACACTACTTAATTTAACAAATGTTCTAAATTGATATCGGACACAAAGGAACATGGAAAGTGTAATGAAAAGACCACCACTTACTTGTATATCAACAAGGGAAATAAGCCGTAAAAGCAATTCTAAGATTTTCTTACAAGGCTCTGATTCCCCTTCCCAATTTTTCCACATATCAGGCTTTTGGGTGGCAATATCAGTGCAGAGCTTGCTTGCTTTTTCAACGAGACTGTTGATACAATAAAATGTGGCTGGACTTCCAGCAGGAAGATTTCGAACCAAGGCTGCAACTCCAGAAGCCATACCCTCAAAAGGAGTGATACCAGGAAATCCCTACATTCATACAAAAGGAAAAATCTAGAGCCTTGGTTTTCTTTAACAACGAAATCATGTTCATGTTTAACCAATTTGGTGTTTAACTGCTTAACATACTGCTAAAGATCTCTGCATGTAGTAGAAAACAAGTTGCTCCTTCAGTAATGATCTTTCATTCTCATTAGAGTCCTTCCCCGAGGATATGAATGCGGCAAACATAGAATGTGAAGCTCGAGCTACTTTTCCATTTGGATGTCCCATATATCTAATCGCAATTGTCATAAGGAACACACTACATAAGAAACGAGCTCCCTAATGAATCTAATTAGTTGTTAAATGTAGGATACAAGAACATTGTTGGAGCGACAACTCTGCTAAAAACAGATCCAGGCAAACGTTCAATGCAAGTCGGAATAACCCGCAGGTAAAACAAAATGCGGGCGGTCTGCACTTCATCCTTGAACCATATGTAGTCCACTTTCTGCTGGAATTCTACAAAGACATTAAGAGAAAATTGCAAATCTTGTGAACAAGCAACAATGTTTTGAGTGAAATGAGTAGAACCATTATGAGACCTAATTTATCATGTTAAAAGATTGAAATGAAAATTCAAAGAACACATACCTTGAGGATTTGGCAGATCAACATAAGTGGGCATAGACTCTACAAATGAGACACATGCAGTCTCATTCTCCTGTGCACTCACAACAACCCCTCGTATTGTATCCATATATTCTGACAAACGCATACGCCGGAAATACTCTAAACAGGAGAATGAAACTAGTATCAAGACAGATGTCTCCATCTGACTTTCAGTTGAGAATTTTGAATTCAGTTTCTGCTTTGTAACAGCCAATGCAAACACCACGACCATAAGGAAAGCAGACTCAGCAATTTTCTCTACATCTTCAAGCAACTCATCTGCTTTCCCATGTAGCAAGAAAGCCACCTTCCGATGCCCTGAGTAGAGTTCTTGGCAGAATCGCCATATCATATTTTCCACTATCATCTTGTTCTCGTCGTCTGCTGAAATGTATTGACTGCAGAAAACACTGCTAATTGCCCCTGCTTCCTTAAAAGTGACACTGCTTAGATGTTCTTTAATCTTGCCAGGCTCAAGTCCCCCTGAACTTCCATGTGTTGACTCAAGAATCCTTGCATGTAGACGCCGCAAAGGAAATATCTCAGTTAATAATGCTGAAGCAAGGGATAGAAGCAGAGGAGGCCGGGAAGACACTGAACCACTTCGAGCCAAAGCTAATGAAATGCACTGAAGCAATATACTGGTTGCATAATCATCACCTGAATTATCATAGTCTCTACTTTTAGAAATAAAATATTGTGCCACTGACTCAATCCTATTTTCTGCAGAAATCCTTAGGCTGGAAAGGATCTGCAATCCCTGTTGACTTGGTGCAGATCTATTCAATGCTCTCAGAACACCAGCAGCAGCCATGACAACAGCAAATGGAACATGGTCTTTCCTCGAAGTGTCTAAAGTCTCTTTAGAAAATATTTGCAATTTATCTTGTGAACGTGACTTGATGAAACTAGACATTACCCATTCAACCAAATGTAAAATCATGAGCCCATGAGAAACACTACCAGGCGGTCCATCTTCCCTTCCCCAGATCCCCAGCAATGCATTCAAAGTTCTAGCATAATAAACAATCACAGAAGAACATAGAGCATACCCAATACCTGCAAGAACATCTGGAATGAGGCCACCAAATGGACTAACCAGTCTGTATTCATCCTCCAATAACCTACAGAGCAACTCCAAGCAGACTGTTTTAGAGGATTCTGAAACAGAAGGCACAGAAGAAAAGGCACCCAGTAGCAGTACACCCTCTGAGAAAAACTCAGGGCTCTTCTTAGAACCCAATTCAGTAGCTAAAAGGTGAGACAGTGTCTCCACAGCCGAATCAATGAGTGCAGAAGACGGTCTAAAGGACTTTCTGACCCAGATATAAAGAAGCCGGAGAAGGAGAGGATATGCCTCAAGAGGAATGACGAGGTTTGTGGAGGATAAAATTGAAACTAGAAGCTTCGCTTGGGGTTCAGCGACATGAAGGGATGTGCGAGCATCAAGAAGAATTTTCAAAGACTGAAAGTGATGGGGCTCAAATGATTGGTGTTGATGGCAGTCTCTAAGCTCAGCCCATGCTTGAATGATGGCACGGGCAGACGATGAAGAAGATTGGTCTGCAGAAGTGTTGCTGCTGCTACCACTACTGATCCTCAGCCATTCTTCAAGGAAAAGTGTGTTAGTCTGTCTGGCCATCTCACTATTCCAAACTGCAAAAACCAGTTAAGTAACCCTTATTCAGATACACAAACCAAAGTCAACACCCTTTTGACATTGCCTATCTATATATCTATGCAAAAACAACAGGGCGTTAAGTTAACCTAAATCCATCAAAACCCTGTTTAAGACATGTGAAAATGGCCACAAAATGCACTAATTAGTATGTTTAGGACCTATTAGACCAACATGCTCTAACATACAAGAACCCACCATCAAAACTTAATATCCAAGTGAAAAACTTCCAATGGAAGCTACCAATTCGCTTCCAACATCAAATTTGAACAGCAGAAAACCATGTAGGAGCACACGTGTGAAAAAGAAGTGATCTTTAAACAACAGTCCAAAACCCATCAAAATATTTGCTTCAAAGTTAAAATAACAAAACCGACAATGAAAATACATGAAAAAAGAAATGAACTTTAAACAAAATCAATTTCAGAATCAATCAAGATCATTGACTTCAAGTTAACTGAGACAATATATGGAGAATAAAAGCAAAACAAGGAAAACCTATCTTGGAAAAAGAAGAAAAAAATGTTACCTTGGCGTTTCTTAATTTGAGAAACGAGTGCTCAAAATTGTTGAAAGACAAAACCCATTAAGTATCTTCTCTCTGTCTTCAGAAAAAGAAACTGGAATTCAAGTTCAAGAGCATGAAGCTGTGTGGTTTTAATGGACTGGTTGTTGCCTTCAAAGTCAGGAATCCTTACAATCCCAACTCCCAATGAAGGGAAAACGTCGCGTGTATAATGAGTGGTGGTAAACTTTAATTTCATCCCTGTATACTTAACGGTATCTTAATTATATCCTTTTATTTTAAGTTATTTCAATGTTACTCCTATAGTAAACAAAAGGTTTCAATTCACGCTTTGACTAGTCAATAACTCGTAAAAAGTTCACATTTTTCTTATTTATCTCTCAATTTTCCCTCCTGTTAAGTCCTTTTAAATTTTGTAATACATCACAAAAAAATAAAAATAAATAAAAATTGGGCTAATGTTTTGTTAGAGGCAACAACATTTAGATTTTTAAGAGGTACGGGGGTAATATTAAAAACCTTTGAACGTAAGGGGTGGAACCTGGAAGTGTAACATTTGATGTTAGGGGTAAAGGTGTAATTAGCCCTTAACCAAACCAGCAGGCTGCAGTTCCATTCCATTATGGCTCAAAGGCCTATAGAGAGATGGAGTAAGTGGCCCAGATAAAAGCCAGTTCACCCCTAATTAAGCCGGACTCTCCCATGGGATTAATTTATTTATATATTTTAAAATTTTATTTTTAACAATTTGTTTTTAAAAAAACTTATTATATAAAATTTAATTTCGCTTACACAGTTTAGCAGCAGTGCCTGGCCATAGTAGTATAGTGCCATAGTAGTATAGTACTGAGTAACCCTTCTCTTCTGTTTTTGTGCTCTCAAATAAGTAGTTATCGTCTCCAAAACAGCCTCACCACTCCCCCTGCTCGCATTAATATCCCTTCCAAACCCCAACCCTGCTGCTCCACATCTCCTTCATCCCTCTCAAACAACTCCAGGTTTTGTCTTCTTACAAGTATTATGAGAAGAAGTGTCCTCCTCGTTCAGCACTTAGATTCGTTGTACACTTCTTCTTTTTTGCAGGGTTTTCTGTTGCGGTTATAGTTTCAGGAATCAAGTGAAGAAAATGGAGGAGGGTCATCATGATCTTTCAAAGGTTACAGTGGCTGGTGATCCTCAGTTACTCCAAAACAAAGTTAATGCAGTTTTTTTGGCTGGTCCTGCTAAACTTCAGGTCTTTCTTTTCTTTATCTTGTAATCTTTTTTCGGGTTCCTTTGTGTTAGTATCTTGATTTTTGAGTTTAATAAAGAACCCCTTTTTGGGTTTCTTGATTTTGTTTATTGGAATCAAGAGATTTTTTTGTCATGGTGATGTGATGATGATTTATGTTTTTCTCTTAATAATCGACAAAGACGGTCTTTTAATAATTTTTTGCTGTTAATGACCTTAAATTTGATGGAACATTAACCAAATATTTTGTGAATGGTCGTCGAGGGCAAAGTATGTAACTGTCTTAATTATTGTTCCTCAGTTTGTGTGAGTGAAAAACTGTAAGAAAGTTTGGTTTTTTGAGTTTCGTGTGATGGAAATTTGTAGGCAGTCACGGAATTTTGAGGCAGGGAAATGCAGACTATGATAATAAAAGACAGGCATTGTACGAATATTATCAAATCTTGCAGGAGGATCTCTTACTTGTAATAAGAGGCTGGGGAGAGACTAGAGAGAGTGATGCAGAGAGATAATTTATGAAAAACTGCCCCCTCATTTATGGTGGCTACTGCAAATTTTGATGTAAATTTGTTTCTTGCAGGATGATGCACCCATGTGGGGGGTAGTCAAGCTTGTTTCCCAGATGTGCTCAACAGTCAACTGAAGGGGCTTGCTTTCTATATCAACAAATTCTTTAGCTCATCCCTGGCTTTGACCAAGTGGAGATGTGAACTAGACTTAACCCTAACTCATGATATTCTTTCTTCTCAATGTGCCATTCAAAGTAAGTCATGGATTATCATTTCCCAGAGCAAGGATGCTGGCAAAAGATGCTCATTATTTTGCTAGAATGGTCAGGATTCAAGATAAAATATTTGTAGTTTCATTGGATCCGAAAGCAATTAGATCTTGTATGATGCTAAGAATCTACGTATTCAAGACCGATGGTTATTCATGCCATCCTTTATTCAAGTCCAGTTTATCTTCTCCTTTATCATGTTCATGGCAAGCATTCATTTCCTGCACTTCCATCTTGTTCCTCCAACTGCCAGTTTCATATCCCAGGTGAGCAATGCGGCCCCAACCCATTGAATGTGGGTAGTGAAAGATATTCTGCTATTTATACTTAAGTTCCCCCAGGAAGTGACTATACTTCGCTGTCAGTCTCAGGTTAAATTTTCTATACTACAGGAATACCAAGGATCTACCAGATAAGTTAGAAATCGTATCTTGAAGGTCATGAAGATTTTCTCTATTCCAGTCAGGACTAGCTTATAGGTTGGAAACCATCACCTCCAGTCCAGTGTTAAAATATGCATACCTATCTCATTTTGAATGTTGTAGTTGCCTTAAAATCCAATGGAAAGCAAATAAATCGCAGATGCAAGTGAAAAGTCCCAAGCCCTAATTAACTTTGAAGGGAAATTTGAAGGCCAGAAGGCTCAGTTCCCATGTGATGATGGGAGTTCAATTGTTTTGTTCCCATTCACTGAAACTGAAATAAATGAACCAGTCAACAGCGTGCCTTTCAATGCCACAACACAGGAAGTAGAAAAGGTTTTAGATAAACAAAAACTTTACCAAGGAACAAAGTTATAAATCTTTTGTTATTTTCTATGCATTCATCAAAATTTGTCAAGAAATTTGACTGTCAATGGCACACCATTTCCAGAGAGAATTAAATACAAAATGAATCCTCAAGTTCCCAGAGTGCACTATGTAAGCACCATCCTTTTCTTGTTTTGGAACATCAAAGAGATAGTAGACTCTAAATCTCGCACTGTTAAAAAGCTATTGGTCTGATACAAGGACAAAATGTCTGGCACCAATAAGTCATCGGGCTTAACTGCTGGTGGTGGTGATGCTAGCAAAGCTCTTTCCAGTGGTGCTACTAGCCCTGTTTCGGTCATTGGCTCAATAAAAGATGCGACCATGAAAGCTCCTGGTTAAGATGTTCGCATATCTAGGGATGCTTTCGAGAAAAACCCTGCTGGGTATTTTCATGACCGGCACAAGAAGTAGAAGATGAAAGAATAAATAAAATGTTGCTTTAGTTGTACTTTCTTTGAATGCTAATGAAATTTAAAATGCTGCACTAGCAGCAGTTATTTCTGGTGCCTAACCTCTCTCTTTAACTATTCTTTATGAGCATTTGAAGGTTAATTTCAGCAATCATTATGTTTACATTGCTTAGCTTAACTAATTGTTCGTCAATGGGGAAAAAATAGAAAAAAATAGAATTGAAGAAGGCCAACGATAATTGATGCCATCCTTTTTTTAGCCAAGCCTGACTGACTTTATCAATATTCTTATTTCTTACCAGGCACACATTACAAAAAAATAATATCAGTTTAAAGAATTACCAGTAAATTGTTTTTATTTGGCAATGAAAACTGAGTGAATGAAAACCAGAAATAATGACAAGACAGGTATTTACATTTCATGCTGTAAGGGCAAACTGAAATTCTGCCAAGAACATGGTACAGAAGAATTGAAACAGTTCTCATGGCACACGTTTTCACGAATGAAAACTAGTCAAAGCTAGGTGGTATCAGAGTAACATACTAAAATGTAAGAAATCCTGACAAATTAGGTTTCATATAGTCAAAACTAGGTGTTTATAATATGGATAGATTATGAAATTATAATTCCATTACAGAGACAAAGGCAAGACAAGGCAAGGAAGCACATTTAAATATGATTTGAATTGCATCGCTTGATTACAGTTTATACGGATAAGAAAAAATCCAGAGAGTCAAAGCACATAGAATCAGGACTACCGGGATGAGGTGAACGGCATTTTCTCCCATGGACTTGTGATGCCAAGCAAGATCCTTCTTGGTCACATCAGATATGGGATCATGGGTTGGTAACTCTGAGTAAGCTGTATTTTTCAGAGGGGATACATCGGCAGCTGGTGCCAGGCTGATCAAGAACTCATCAGAGGCCCGAGTTCCACTCGCTGACCTATGCATTCTTGTAGAGAGAGGGGGAGGGGGGGGGGTATATTGAATACAAGAGAAGAAGGGTTATGCTTCAAGAGAAGAGTCCACGGATGTTATATAATGGGAAATGAGCAAGAATAAATGGTGAATCTCGCCGGGAAAGCTGAAAAAGCCACGATACAGGGAGCCACTTTTCTTGTGAAAGAGAAGTCAAAGAGCTAAGGTGTCAGCTTAAGTTATGCTTCCACTGTAATTAAAGGCATCGTGTGCATGTGAAATAAAGGTTTAAAATAAGAAAAGTTTCATGTGACTTTATGCATGGAAATTTTACTATTATCTACAGTAAAAACAAATCACCAGAATGTGAAAATATGAATAGGTAGATACTTGCATTCTTCGTCCGAAAACTACAGATGGAATATACAAAGAGACTTAAAAACAAATCATTAAATGGCAGTATCAGCATAATTATTGCTTAAACAACATACATTGCAAGAGGGGATGGGGTTAGAATAATCACAGGTATAGAAAATTGTAGGAGCTCAACTCTATGGGAGGGAGGTATTCAATGCGATAACAGCTAATACAATGCTGGTGCATCAGCAAATTGTTACATCTCTTGATGAATTTTCATCTACAGGTTGTGTCAGCTGGGTGTAGTGGAACTCAATTTGAAGCCGATGATGAAGGGGTGTTGATGCCATCAAACCCTTCTTCATATCAGCCCGCAATTCCCTTATAGGGATTGCAGCCAAGAAGCTCTTAATATACTCCTTGCATGACTCCTTTCCTTTGCACACAATTTCTTCTTCCATCAGAGTCTTTTCGCATTCATTTGGACTTGATGGCGACCTCCTTTCAGCCCGAGTTTTTTCCTTGGAGCTGCTTGGTTGCACTTTGTTGCCCGAAGTTTTTTCATCTGATTCTTTAGTTTCCATTGGTAGTTTCCGGATTATTGTATCTTTGTCAAATTTTAGGACATAGGCTTGATTACATCCCTCGTAAAGCCTCTCACCCAATGTGTCAATGATATAGTAGGCATCCTGCTCAACCTTGAGGACAAAGAAGTGGTCATTCCAACTTACAATGTAGATGAAAGGATCACAATTACTAGACAAGTCTAACCCATGATGATTAATCTCCTGCCAAATACTGTCAAAGGACATTGCACCATGAAGGAAGTCAAAATCCCCTTCTTCTAGGCCTTCTGGATGAAAGAATCCAATAAACGACTTTTCTTGGACTACTGAAAGAGGACGGATTTTAGCTTGGAGAATTGTCTCAAGATCAAAGTGCTTGTCGGGAAATCGTTGTCTATAGTCCTCTTTCTCACACAAGTTTCTCCACTCTAAAGATCCAACTCTGATCAAGCTGTCAAACTCAGACTTGATTGGCACTTCATATTGGTTAGATTGCAACCAATTAGCAATGACAGCAACCAGGGCTGTACAGGCACTCTCTCCTGCAGCTCGCTCACTCCTTTGATCAATTGAAGCAAAAAATACTTGCGCTTGGAGCTTCATGTGCCCATCACGGCTTATTACTTCTTTTGCCTCCCAGCTGCCGACAGCAAATTTGTCATCCCCAAATTCAGAGAATGATGATCTACTAGTACTGGAACCTTCTTCCAATTTATTCCACTGCCAGAACCAAAAATAGTTTTAGAGTGAAGTTTGAACTCGTATGACTACATTAAGAGGCACAAAGCCCAAGAAAGAAGGTGATAAATAAAGAGGGGGGGGGGGGGGGGGGGAGCAAAAGGGTTGATACGTACCCCAGAACTGGACTCATCAGAGGAGCTAAGCTGCCTGCGATCAAAATCAATGTCATCACCACCTTCTCCACAATCCTTTTTCAAGAGAGGCTCTCCTTTAGATTTAGGCTTTGCAGATATAAAACTTAGTTTCCTTTTCCTCCAAGCTAAGATTCCACGTATTGAACTCTGTCTCAAAGACTGTTCATGGTCTGATGCAGTTGAGGACTCAACATACAGAGATCCCATATCTTGTTTACGGTGCTTATAGTATATCCAACTCTCATCTTCAGCATTAGTTATGGCATTAGAGTAAAATGATCCTCCAGCCTTGTTTGCATGCCCCAAAGTTTCATAATTGAATGGTAACTGAGCACTAGAATCCCAATTACTCTCCTCTGATTCCCCATCATTGTCGAGTGAATCTGTATCAAATGGATAGTTGTCCTCGGCATCTTCACTTCTGACACAACACCTATCATAATTGTTCTCTTCATGACAAGCCTTTTTTGTCAGTTGGAAGCTTTTCACTTTTCTCAGACCTGCTTTAAGGACAGAAAGCTCATCTCTCCTTGGTGATAAAGTTTCTAGAGAAGAGGGTGAGGGTGGGGCAGTCTCTATCACTCTCTGTGGTGCTTGTAGAGGTTCTTGAATAGTTCTCAATTCCATCAACTTGAGAGACAACTGCATTATATTTGAACTAGTGTCAGAAATGAAACAGCCATTAGCATAGGATACGGTTAATAACAGATGTTCGTCGTATTGAAAGGAATGGACTTACATGAAGCAAGGGAGTGCCCTCAACAGTGCCATTGTGAACTGTTAAAGGAACATCAATTTTGGCTTCTCTCTCCTTGGCTGTTGAAGCATATTCCGCGAGGTTTAATGTAGCAGTTCCAACTAAAATAACCTTATTCCTTGGCCCTTGTTTCATGCCCTGAACCATTAGAAACAAAACTGTCTTATTGTCAAATCAATACTGAGAGATTATTAATATATCAGTCGCTAAAGGACCCGTAGCATAAACAGAACAAATTGAGAAAACACTCTAGGAATATGCCATTTAACATGATCAAGCATGATAATAACTTCCACTATGTGTGAAGCCAGTCACTTCAAAATAATCACCACACATACAGGCCAAAAAAGAAGGCCTCAGAAGTCTTGGAATATAAAGCTACAGGTACTAAAAAAGAATACTGAATCCCTCAAGAATTTAGCATATTGACCACCGATTAATCTGCATAAGCATATTCTTATACATATTGCAAACTTTGATTTAACAAAAACAAAAGAAATACAATTAATGTGAATTTATTATATGATGACTGAAACCATAGTCAATAGAAGTTCAATAATACACCCACGAAAAGGGAAACCTCCGTTGATATCCTGTATTGTAATATCCAATTTCCTGGAACTGTGGAAAAGCACATAATGTTCTTCATTAGCTCTAGGTTTTTACCTTAATTATTCATCTTTGTTCAAAAGAATAGAAGTTAAAGAAGAAAGCCAAAAAATCATGAAAAGAACATATATCAGTATTGATCAATAATTCTGCGACAGACAGAGAGTAAGATGTCAAAAAAGCGTATGCAATGACACTCAATTATCCAAAGCCAAAGCCTAATGACAATAATCAATTTCGATATGATAAAAAATCTACCAACAGATAGTCAACGAATACCAAAGCAGGAGAAAAAAAGAAAAGAATAGGAAACTTACACTGAAAACTGCGAATGCAATCTCCCAAGGAAGAAAAACACCATCTTTATTTCCAGAAAGATTACAAACACTTTTAAACTCTTCATTCCATTCAAAAACCCCATCACCACAAAACCCACCTTCCTCAGTAAAATTCCTCTTTGCAGACCTCCTTAAAGCAATACCCTTTTGACCTTTCCACTTCATCTCAACCACAAACCTCTTCTTGCTCTCATCATCATTTTGTTCTACATCTTGCACCAAATTCAGGCCTTGCAGTTTGTGAATGATCACTTTGGCCTCAAATTTTCTTGATGACAGAGGTGGCCATGGTGGCCACCTCATCATCTTCACCACCATTTCTTTGACTTGAAGATGGAAACTTTTCCTTCCAAGAACAGAAAAGGGTTACTTTATCAAGGTCTAGACAGAAATGAGCCTGTGTAGTGATCAAGAGAGATAAAATTGAAGTAATTTCGTGATCTAAGAGATATAAAGAGAGTTATATGAGATGGGTTTTGGAGATTGTGTTGAGATTGCAACAAATTCAAGTGGCTGAGAATTACAAGATATATTAGCTTTCTTTTCCTATTTTTTAGTGAAAAAGAAAGCCCGGGTATGATCTTGATTAGGATTTTCTTGTTAGATCATAAGATTTGGCATAGATTATATAAGAGTTCAAGGGAACATTTAGCGATGATGATAAAGGAGTGAACTTTAACTTCAAAAATGGAGAAAAAGAAGAAGTGAGTGTGGTGAGAATTTGAAATTGGAAGATGGGATATGAAGGATCTTGAAATCTAAAAAGGAAGAGGAGATTTGGTGAAGGAGAAGGTGGAATTTGGCTAATATATATATATGAGGGATATGCCGTTGGTTGTTTGAACGATGTACAAGAACTCCAGTTAAGAGAGAGAGAGAGAAATAGGCCGGCAAATGAATGGAAGAAAAACATAAAATAAACCTAAGAACTAACGTCTCTTTTTCCACTGTAAAAATGCGGTCTTTGCTCACGGGTCCTTGTTTATCTAGCTTCCATCAAACTAACAAGTAAAAGTTTCTGTAATGTAATAATTCACTGGACTCGAACGTATTCTATTGAATAAATAGTGTTTGGTTATTGTTTTAATTTTATTTCTCTAATTTATATCTAAGTCTAAGTTGACTCGAACATTGCTCAAAAGGCAACGCCTGGTGCCAGATGCGTAAGCGTCTAGATTGTGGCCATAAGGAAAAGAGCCACTGCCTAGATGTCATAAGGATGGCAGACATGACTTAGCCTATAAGCCTAAAAAATCAGGCTCCTTTGATTCAAGTCGCTCACTATTTGATTAAAACATCAAATTTTAAATAAAAATAAATCCGATTCTAAATTTATTTTTTAAAAATCACTAATTTAAATTTTACAAACCTCAAAGTCACTGGAGGTTTATATAGTTGTTAACTTTAGGGTCATTGGAATTAGTCGAGGTACACACAAGCTGAGCCGAACACCTACGTTAATAAAAAAAACATCAAATTCTTAACCCTGAAGGGTGTAGCTCAACTGGTCAGACCTTGAGTTTGCTCCCTAGAGATCACTAGTTCGAGTCGCTTACATGATCGTTAGCTTAAGAATTGATTCAAGATTTGAGAACGTGTAATAAAAGCATGTAATAAATAAAAATTTATTGGGTTTTTATTTTTTAAAATTTTTTTCCAACTCGCAGCAGTTTAAATCTCTAATAATTCGAGTTATTTATCAACCTACTAGTTCAGTCAAAACTTTACAACGGTGATTGTATTTGGAAGCACTAATGGGCTGTGTCTGATTGTATGAACATTATTAGTGTGATTGTTTGAAGTAAAAAAGAAGGAAGATATCACGATATCCTCTTCTTGAAATGAAAAAAGAAAAAAAAAACCGACTTTTAATCACTTTTTCAGTGTAAGAAAATAGAAGACATCTGATGGTGAGCACCACTCAAACATGGCGGAAAACGTGTGGAAATATCTTATTGGGAAATACAACGACAAAATCAACAGCTTCCTGTCGTTCAATGAATGGAGGGTGAGAGGATTGCTGAAGACCACTCGTGTAAATGGTGTCTAATCAATGCCCCGATCTTCATCCCTAGCTAGCTCACTGCAACTCTGGCATGACATGCCTTGTCTCGTCTGCAACATCCAGTTTCTCTCATCTTTTCCCAGTGTGTTTGCGTCCAAGTCTCTCCAGTCTCTCTTTCAATTCTGTCGTCTGCAACGATGAATCCGGGTGTTGGTGCCTGCAGGGATCGAGATTTAGTATTTTTTATTCTAGAATCTTCCTTGGGATTTGTTTAAACTAGAGCCCAGGATGTCAATCCTGTTTCCAAAGTTATTAAACTCGACTTTTCAGGAGGTGCTGAAGTCGTAAAAAACACTAATTAATTGAGACTGGGTGAGTTTACTAATTAATTACAAGGTTTTTAGTTAAATATTACGTTATTTTTTGTCTTATTTTCATCGTAGCGACAGATTGCAATGAACAAGCTCGTGTAAGGTCTTCTAGGAAGATGATTTTGTGCCTGTGATATTTTCTTTTTAATAATAAAAACACCAGTGAGATGAGCAAGCACTAAATATAAAAACCAGAATCTCATGACCCAGCTTTGCATCATTCATGGTGGTATTGCCTTTCGGCACCTCCATAGTTGCAAAATTCTGCCATTAATTTGTTTTCTATACCTTTAAAATGAATAAAAATTATAAAATTACAAATTATAAGGACCGTTAAATTTGCATGACAAGATGATAGCGACAATGGACCTTTGCCTCCATGGGGAAAAGAGGGGGGGGGGAATTAAAGGTTTTTTTTTTTACTCTTGCCAATGGAACTATGAATCAGTTCGTCTCTTCAGGAATATGGAATACTCATTCTTCTATAATATGAAAAACTTATGATATTCAAGTTATAATTATTAAATACTTACAATACATGAAAAAAAAAATCATATACAATCTCACTGAAGATGATAAAAATCCAAGCCTTGCTTTCTCTAATTCAAGTTTTTTTTTTTATTAACATGGATGTCTAGGCCAGTTTGCGCGCACCTTAACTAATCCCGCAGGTCCTGAAGTTAACAACCATATAAGCCTCCAGTGGCCATCATATTAGCAGCTACAGGGCTTGAATCTGAAACCACAAGAGAACAAACCTCTTGATCCCAAACTCTTATCACTGTACCACCCTAGACGGGTATTATTGCTCAAGTTTTGATTGCAAGGGTTGTTATTATTACATTTTGGAATTCAAAATCTAATTTCAACCATAAATAATTTATGATTAATATTTGAAATCAAAATTAAATACAACTCAGAATTATTTTATGATTGGTGTTGGTGTCTATAACTCATATAACTCATATGATATAATATAATCGGTCTGTATAGTCCCATCAAGTATAAGGTCAACTAAGAAATTAGCATATGAGATTTCAAAAATTGACCAATTCACCATTATTGTTATCATTGACAAAAACTTTTGCCTGTAATTTCTGCTCTTTCCTTGAAAGCAATACATATAGGGGTGACATCATGATTATGGCAAGAAGATTTTTAAAAGGAATTTAATAGTGACCGTCTTTTGTGGCCACGTATAACTTGAAACCCACATTGCCCCTTGCTAAAAAAAATCTGAGTTAAAATATTGATAAAAAAAACCCACTTGAAATAAAGGCTCCGAAATAATTTAAAAGGCATAGGCCCGATCAAGCCCACCCTGGTAATGGGCCGATTGGATATATGATACGGGCCATCGGGTAAAGGGCAGAGTCCAAGTCCCAGACCCAGACCCAGACCCAGACAGCACATTATTATTTTCTCCGTGAGGTGCCTTCCATAATCACTGTTATTGATTCCTCCCCTTAAATAAACGTGTTTTCCACTTCTTCTTCTTTTTCTATCATTAGAACATCATTTATCAGATAGGAAGTTATTAAGCTAAATTTGTTTTGTGCATGCAAGAATTAAGCTTTTCCACGGTAAATAGATCTTAAAATTACAATTACAAGTGTAGCTTTTTTTTAATGGGATCCGTTTGCAAGCTCTGCTAATCTAATAGCTTGTGTAGATTTTTCATTTATCTATAAAAGAGTAATATTAACAAATATTCGATTGCTCGAGCCAAGAAGGCTTCTGCCTCCAAGTGGATTCAAGATAAACTGGATCATCTGAATCTTTTTCAGAGATGACTGTATAGTTTGAAGGCAAGCTTTTATAGAGAAGATGACCAATCAAATCTTTGATTTGAATTACAGAGCTAAAGAATGCGGAGTTCATTTTTGTGGTCTTCGTTCTGCTTTGATCATCAGCTGGTAAACTGCTAGATATCGTAAGATGCAAAAAGGCAAGACAGTGCTAAAGAGGAGGTACTATAGATTGTTATAAACTATCCGAGCAATTTGAGGCCAGAATCTTTATCTTCTATTTCACGCAATGTATTATACAAGCTGCAAAAAAAAATCTACGACGAGAGTATTATCCAAGCTGCAAAAGCACTTGAAAGTAAACGTGTCTGAGAAGAATGATCCACATCTTTGCCCATGTAAGGAATCACATCATAGAGAGAGAAAGCAGCTCGAACATGAAAATGTCATCACCACGACAAAACAGTTTGATACTGGTTTTCTAAAGACAGCAGCAGAACTGAAAAGCTGAAGAGTTTAAGCAACGCAGCTCAAGTAAATATACCAACAACTTGTTACACATCTTTGCCTATTTTTTGCTTGCAAATGAATCTTCTTATGAGACCCCTTTATAAAAATATTAAGATTCTTCGCTGGCCTATTTTCATTGATGTATGTGCCCACTGTTTTAAACCAGCGCATAAGACCCCGGTGCTCCTTCACATACAGCCATGCTTGAAGAAAATCAAAAAGATTCTCATTCACACCTCGTTCTTCAATAAAACGGTGGAATGCATCCCTCATCCTTTCATCAAGTTCCCTGTCAACGCGGGAACAATTTGTTGAAGTGTACAACCAAATCGTTTAAATTTCAAGTTATGCCAAAGAAATGAAGAATAGAGTAGTTTCAGTTGCCGCATCGAAAAAAATGGTTGCTAATCGAAAGTAGTGGTTCTTGAAGTTCATCTAATCAGTAACATTATCTGAATGCCAAAGAAATTGGTTCTTGTTTGATCATCATGTGCCTCGTTGTTCTCCAATTGTTTCACACAGAATATTGAGAAAGGGGGGAACAGAAGTTCCTCCAATGTGTCACGGTATCCTCGTATCAAAAAAATATGATTCAGTTTTAATCATTATATGCCTCGTTGTTTTTCAATATTTTAACACCTTATGACTTCAAATTTATTGAATCATCGACCAAAAAGAGAGAAACGAGAATGACAACTTACACAAAATGTGGGCCACTGTATGTAGTTGTATCCTCAAGAAAGTCAGCACCGTCAAGCTTTGGCCTCAAAGAAACAGAGTGAATTCCCAGCGCATCTGTATAAAGTCCACATAGAAAATGCAGAGATTTATCTTGTCCAGGCTTCGAAACATCCACATGAAGGAAGAACTGATTCACGTCCTCGTCATTTCCATCAGACTCCCCATCACCAGGTGCAATATAAGCCATCCGCATTATAGAGAGTTTAATTTCCTCATTCCCATAGGTGCGAATCAGAACTGGACCATTCCCATCCAAAGCACCTTTTATTATTGAAAAGGCAGGTGGAGGGTTGACTTTCTACAACAAATTCAAGTTCAAGATATAGCATTAGCCAATAAAAATCTCTCACACTCTCTCACTCACGTATTCATACACATTAAGCCCAATTGAACGCACAAAATCATGCATAATTCTAATTTGACAAACAAACATATAAGCATGCATACATAGACAAACATAAGCTCAGCTTTCTAGATTCCCTATAGTCACAAACTTCACTCAACAAAAGCAGACATACAAGCATGTACATGGGCGTAAGTAACCTCGATAAATTAAACATCGAGTACAAGGTGACTTCACCTCCTTAAATTGCCTAAGGCCACAAACTTTACTCAACTAAACCTAACATACACAACAAAAGTAGTCAAAAATCATAAAAAAACAAAGATGGGTTTATCATTTTTAATCCAAGCAACCTGTTGAACTAACATATGCGAGTATTTCTCTATCTAAAACCCTAAATTCTTCATGGGGTTCCTTTAAAAGCAGAAACAGAAAAAGGTTTTGCTTTTTAAAGAGAAACAAAACCCCAAAAGGGTTTTTAAGTAAAGTTTGTGTTCTCTTACAGGAGGAGGGTTCATTTTGGAGACTTGAAGATAGTGCTCTTTAAGAGACCGAAGCAACAGTGTGTCCACAGCGGCGGATATGCTTGTTGGTGATGTTGATGACCATCTCTTACTTGTTATGGTGCTCCATGGTTGCCTCGCTATAGCTTCTCTGAACACTCTCTTCCACATTTCTCTTTCACTTCTATAAAACCAGAGCAAATTTCATAACTTTATTCTTGTGTGCAACAAAAGAGCTACAAACAGAGAGCAGAAGAAGCAAGAAAGATCTTTCATAACCCGACCCGTTTTTTACCTTATCTTCAGATAGTGGGCCTGTGAAGATTTAATTATAGAGGGCAATTAGGCCCGATCCAACAGTTCTGCCCCAGTTCATATCTGAGTTATGATTTATGATGTGTGTTTGGTCAAATATTTTTTTATGTAAAAAGAATTTGTTAAATGTTGATAATATATTTTTAAATAGTAAAAATAATTACTAACTCAAAATATAATGTATATTTCATGTTTTTTTAAAAATATTAAAACTATAACATATTAGATAAGTATTTTTTTAAAAGCATTAAGATAGTAATATATTAGATCAATCCACTGGGTTAACATGTTAAATTCACAACTGAGATCATGAGATTGTAGTAACTCTATAAAAAATAATTTGAAATAAATTATAAATCTCAATTACAAATAAATTTAACCTTGAAGGATGAGATTGAAAATAAAATACACAATTAAAAAATAAAAAAAATTAACCCGAGTCAACTTGCGACTTGAGTTATGAGATCGAGATAACTCATTGTAAAACATATTAAAAAAAATACTAAAAAGCCTAATTCTCATCTAACCTAATGTTAAATAATGAAATTAAAGAAAAAATCAATTAAAAAAATAAAATAATGTAAGCCAACTTTGGTTAACTTGTAAAATTCACAACTCGAGTTATGAAACCATGATAACTATATAATAAATAAATAAAATAAATACAAAACTCAAGTATACCATATCTAATATTGAAGATTAGAATCCTGATAATCCCATATAAAATAAATTAAAAAAAACTAAATAATTTGTTTTTAAATTATTGAAGGGTAAAATTAAAAAAAAACTAAATTAAAAAATTAAAAAATAAAGCAAAGTTTCATGCCACACCTTTTAAATTTTGATAATTTTATTCCACTGTAAATTTGGTTGTTTATATTAAAAAAATATTTATTTTAATTTTGTTATAAAATAGTCAATCAAGTAAAAGATAGGCACAAAACAAGGTGAACAAAAACCCGTATAAAATATAAAAGGTTACAGAATACTACCATAATTTCATCAAATATGAACAAGTAAAAAATTGACCTCGCCCAATTATTTTTAATATTTTTAAAAGTTGATTAATGATTAAAGAAACATATTGATTTCTTAATATTTTGAATTCAAACATCAAGGATAATATTCATATAATTCATTATTTTTTAATAAATTAGTATAATGTGAAAGTACACTTTTTAAATGAAAAAAAAAAGAATATTTATTTTTATTGATCTAAAATGAACTAAAAAAAATTACCCCTGATAAAGCATGTTTGGAATTATGGTAACGGTTCAAAATAAGTTTCGCTTAAAAATATATTAAAATGATATATTTTTTATTTTTTAAAAATTATTTTTTAGATCAGCATATTAAAACATTCTGAAAACATAAAAAAAAATAATTTTTAATAAAAAAATTAAAATTCAAGGAAACGCGGTTGAAACCGCGTTTCCCAAAGGTCTCTTAGCCTTCTATAAATATGATAGGCTTTAAACTAAGTTTGAGAGTGTGGTTGTAATTGTTTTTTAAAGTGTTTTTTATTCAGAATTATATTAAAATAATATATTTTTTATTTATTAAAAATTATTACTAATACAATAAAATAAAATGATACAAATATATTAAAAAAATATTAATTTTAAATAAAATTAATAATTTTATTAAATTTTATTAAAAATACTTTCAAAACTCAAAATCAAACAAGAAATTATATACGCTATGGCACATAAACAATACTTGGCAGTTGGCATCTCCTTCGAGGGCAAACATCACTCGTTCCCAATCTTGCGTCTCTTCGAGTTGCTCATAAATCGATCCTGAAAAGGAAAGCAAAGAAGCAAACCAAAGTGAAGTGAAGTATTATATCAGATAGTGCAACGTTGTTTTCAAACAGCTGCTAATTCGTGTATTGCCGTGTTTCTTTTGGGATTACAGAGAGAGAACATGAACGGCAGCCACAGCCGGCGTACGGGGATGGGAATATGAACCCGTATGGCGGAAGTGGACAAAGAATGAGAGGAAATGCAGGGGCAATGAGTAATAGTTATGGAGGAGGAGGAAGGCAAGATGGGTACTCTAGTGTGGAGGCAGAGCAGCATCCTGGGTATAAATCTTCAATAGCTGAAGGGCAGTGGCAGTGGGACAGAGATTCACAGAATGTTCACAATCAATTGCCTACTCATACTTTCAGTGAAGGTGAGTGAATACTGTGTGTTTCTTGATGTTATTGTGTTTGATGGATGTTTAATTAAGAGAGTGAAAGTAATGTTTGTTAGAAGTTAAGGGCTTTTTGGATTGTTGAAGGTAGTGAATTTGATTTGAACATTGAAGGAAAGTGTGAACTTTCTTTGACGATATAGGAATTAACGTTAAGCTTTTGGAGTTATCAGAACAATGGTGGAAGGACAATGAGGAATTGGGTGTTAATGTTAAGAATTGGTAGGTGGAATTGATGGAAGTGAAAGTTGTTTTTCATAACCTAGTTTACCTCGAGTCACAATTCAAAAGTTGTTTTTCATAAATAATGTGACAAAAACAAGTTCAGAAATATGTCCGGTAAAAATGATTCAAAACGAATTTTTCGGGGAAGAGATATAGTTTAAGTAGAATCCGAGTTAAAAGTTGAAAATTTTAACTTTTGATTAAATCAAAATCTTGACTCACTTTTGTAACAAATTTTTTATTTCAGTCAGAAGTTGTCTAATCAAATATATTTATAACATTTCTACAAGTAAAAAGTTTAAAAAACAACTCAAATCAATGCACAAAAGTCATACCAAACAGAACCGTAGTTCATTTGAAGTAGGAGATATCTTGACCCTTTTGAGCGTAGTATAGAATACAGATGATCAAAGAAAGCTATGAACTTATTTACAATGTAGAGCTGTGAGCTGCGTTGATGTGTTAGGATTGAATTATAGTCAAGATGCAATTGGGCACTAAAGTTTAAAGGTAAAGAATCAGAAAGTGGAGATTGATATTTGTATGTAATTTGGATGCTACGTGTGTGAACAAGCTTTAGGATGCATGCTTGATAACCAAGAAAATTGTGGATTTTCTGGGAGAAAAAAAGCTAAGAAAAAGTTTTATGAATGTTTGTTCATATTTGTTTCATTTTGCAGGTCAAGTGGGTTCTGGGGCAAGATCTTACTACCATGGGCAGCCACCTGATCCGAAAATGGGTCTAGAAAGTCAATCCAACAAGGAAGCTGGTGGAACCCAGCCCCATGACCAAGATATGGAGCTTGGCTTTGAGGACACTTCATTGCCAATGTCTTTTGAAAATCTTGAAAGGAAGTTCTTTGATGAAGTAACGAAATTGGCAAAGGAGCAAGGTGATGCAGAGGTTGCCGAAAATGCTAGGCATAGGGAGGTGAGACTTCTATGAAACAATTTCTTCAATTATCCGGGCTTTCCCCCCCTGTGAGCTGCAACTATTTTAAACCTGGGCCAGTAAAGGCTCTTACAGGGACGAGAGAAGGGGAGGGGGGTTACTCTCATAACTTTAGCTCCAATGACGCATGCGCATGATTGAAGAAGTCAAATAAATATTTAAACAAATTAATTTACAAAGAGCCAACTGTTGCTTAGTGTGTTGCAAAGCTTCCTGCTTCTCTAGCATGCCCTTCTCTTCTTATGCTGGTTTTGAAGCCTTCTCTCCCTTTGATTTTACTAATTTATTGATATCTGATAGCATTGGCTTTCTTTGTATTTTTTTACTGTTCATATTATAGATGATTGGCCAAATGATAAACATTCAATATTTTTGCTGCTTCAGAATATTATTGAGATCAATACCAGATACCAGGACAAACTTTCCGCACTTCGAGCTCAACAAGCCAATAGACGAGAAGAGTTTCTTAGGAAGGAATCACAAGCACGACTAAGTCAGTACCAACAAGCCAGCATGAGCCACTACCCAAACTCAGGTTTGCAGGATGCCCGTGGCTATAGTGGTGCAGCTGCTACAGGACCCATCAGTGCTGGAGAAACACATCGGGCTTATGCCAGCAGTCAATTTGAGTCATACCAGGGACGACCTCAGTACGGTGGGGGTGGAAGAGCTCAAGGAAATGAGGGAAGGATTCCATACCCTGAGGGCCGTGTTTACAATAATGCCGGAGCCAGACATTACTAGTGATCTAATCGCCACTAGGCTGGCTACATCTGTAAAAACAAAACGAGTTCAATTCTGATCGTGGTTTAGTAATGTAGGATTGCTAATCACCCGACTTAAAAAGGGATTTATAGTGCTTCAAGAACTAGCTATATGAAGGGTACATTTTGTGCCTAACGCTTCACACCACCTATTTTCCTGCCAGTAATTTTGTGCATCTTTTTTAAATTGTTGGCTCCAATAGCCAAATCTTATATCATATACATTAACAGTAGGATAAATTGACATTTATTCATCTCCTCTTGCTTGTCTTTCAGCAAACCCTCGTGTATAATTCAGTGTTCACTTCTAAGTTCTGTCGCCAGTAAACAAGGCAAGAGAGAGGAATGTTAGAAAACAGATTACAAGTGAGATAAAACAATGATTATTGGAAATATCTGATGCTCAGAACAAGACACTTTCTTAAACAAATCGATATGATTTGCTGTTTATGTTACAAGTGATAGAGTACAGACTACAGAGAACATGGTCACAAGCAAATTTACCCAACTATAATCCTATGAGCTACCACTAGGGAGTACATGGTAAAATTTCCTAGGTTTGCTAAGAAGACAGTACAAAGTTGCAACAACATAAGCCCACCTTTCCACCATCGTCCTGAGGGAAAGGGGAACTGTAAAGACATATTCTGGTGCCTGAGAAGGCAGGTTTACCTTTGTCACCAAAATATCAATGAGTGACCTCGGAAACAGCAAATCATGCTGTGTATCTCTCATCATTATAATTACTTGTCTGCCACCAGTAACCAGGAACTTACACACGAAAACCAAACCGGAGTTCCAAAGTGTCTTTACCGCTTGCGCTGTGTTTTTTTGATTCTGACAAATTTTCCAAGGGACTTGTCACCGCCACCTGTGAACAATGAGAAACTTCCTCCAGCATTAAACTCTAGACTACCAGAAGCCTGAAAAGATGGGTTCTGCGGAGCGGCAATGTTTGGTTGGCTTCCAAATTGTAAGGGGTTTGCACGTGATGGACCTGTAGAACTAAACTGATTCCCACCCGATGGAGCTGAAAAACCAAAAATTGAGCCAGGAGTAGCTGGTTGTTGGCTAAATACGCAAACTGAAGGCGTGGTTGCCTCAACCGTGTCCTCTGCCATGCTGTCCTCCATGCTCATTTGGTCATTATTACCAGATGAAGAACCAAATCCGAAGCTAGGATTTGGGGCACCGAACACAGGCTGTGATGGAGTAGCAGATGCAGGTGAACTGAAGGGGAAAGAGGGGCCAGATGAGACACTAGAGGTTGATCCAAACACCATGGGTGCACTGCTCGTACCAGTATTAGAAGTTGCTCCGAAGGCAAACAACGTTGAGGAAGAAGAGGATGGTGTGGAACTAAATCCAGTAGATTTCGGTGCCTGCCAGTTGGAACCAAATACAGCAGATGCAGGACTCGCCATGCAGCTAACAGAGCTGGACTCGGAAGTGGAAGAATTAACTCCAAACGTAGTACCAGAACTTAACAATTTAGATGTAGAGGAACCAAATGTGGAACTGCCAGAAGAGAAGGCTGAACTCGTAGTCAAACTAAAAGGAATTGATGCAGGTGAACTAAATTGCTTCGGCATGCTCTGTGTTGAAGTTGCCAAACCAGTTCCAGCAGCAGAAACCTGAGCAGTGCCAGCATTAAAAGAATTAAAACCCTGAGATTGATTAGTAGTGGCTGAAGTGTTGTTGCTGCTACCACTACAGATCCTCAGCCATTCTTCAAGGAAAAGTGTATTAGCCTGTCTGGCCATCTTACTATTCCAAACTGCAAAAACCAGTTAAGTAACCCTTATTCAGATACACAAACCAAAGTCAACACCCTTTTGACATTGCCTATCTATATATCCATGCAAAAACAACATTGCGTTAAGTTAACCTATATCCATCAAAACCCTGTTTAAGACATGTGAAAATGGCCACAAAATGCACTAATTAGTATGTTTAGGACCTATTAGACCAACAAGCTCTAACATACAAGAACCCACCATCAAAACTTAATATCCAAGTGAAAAACTTCCAATGGAAGCTAACAATTCGCTTCCAACATCAAATTTGAATAGCAGAAAACCATGTAGGAGCACACATGTGTGAAAAAGAAGTGATCTTTAAACAACAGTCCAGAATCCATCAAAATATGTGCTTCAAAGTTAAAAAAACAAAACCTCAGCCATCTTCAAGGAAATGTGTATTAGAGCTACCACTAATATTTGTTTAAAAATGAACTTTAAACAAAATCAATTTCAGAATCAATCAAGATCATTGACTTCAAGTTAACTGAGACAATATATGGAGAACAAAAGCAAAACAAGGAAAACCTATCTTGGAAAAAGAAGAAAAAAAATGTCACCTTGGCGGTTCTTAATTTGAGAAACGAGTGCTCAAAATTGTTGAAAGACAAAACCCATTAAGTATCTTCTCTTGTCTTCAGAAAAAGAAACTGGAATTCAAGTTCAAGAGCATGAAGCTGTGTGGTTTTAATGGACTGGTTGTTGCCTTCAGAGTCAGGAATCCTCACAATCCCAACGTGTATAATGGAATGTGTCCTTTTTTGAAAATTATAAATATTTTATCCAATTTAAACATATCTTGATTATTTTTTAAAATTATAAAATTAATGAGATTTTTAATTTTTAAACTAATAAATTTTTTAAAAAATTCAAATTTAATTGAACTACATCTATAATGAAATGTGCCTTCCTATTAAGAAACCGTATATTTAACGGTTTCTTAATATTTAAGTTGTTTCAATGTTACTCCTATAGTAAAGAAAAAGGTTTCAATTTACGCTTTGACTAGTCAGTAACTCGTAAAAGGTGAAACCTTAGAGCTTAAGGAGTGGAACCTGGAAAAGTGTAACATTTGGTGTTAGGGGTAAAGGTGTAATTAGCCCTTAACCAAACCAGCAGGCTGCAGTTCCATTCCATTATGGCTTAAAGGCCTATAGAGAGATGGAGTAAGTGGGCCCAGATAAGAGCCAGTTCACCCCTGATTAAGCCCGACTCTCCCATGGGATTAATCTTTTCTCTCTCTTTTTTTTTTTTTATTGATTTGTAATTTTATATATTTTAAAGTGTAAAGTTAAATTCTCATTTATTCATCATATCGTAGTTAATGTCATATCTATATTTTTATTTATTTTCAGGAAAATCTTTAGTTTTGGTCACAATACAGGTGTAGTGGAACCCTTTAAAAAATGATATGATATGAGCATAATATTCTGTCGAAGAGAATGAAATAATTTATTTATTTTTCTTATTTTTTTTTATTAAAATGACATATTATAAATAAACATAATAATATTTTTTAAAGAAAATTATGAAACAAATACATTTATAATAGAAGATTCAATACTAAATTGTGATAAATGTAAGATAAATAAACTGTCACCTCTCAGTATCCATGGCTGCAGTTTTGCTAATGCAGGTGGGGGAAAACCCATAATCTTCTGATTGAGGGAGGCCTTACATATGATGCAATCAAGGAGTCTGTTCCTAAACCTGCAATTGCTTTCAGGGAAGGTGTGGTTGAACTTTTTGAGTTTTTGGACATCCTTTTGAGGTAAAGTTTTGAGCAGTTTGGTTTCTGTAAAAGGTTATTCATGCCAAGTTATATATCACCAAACTTGTTTGTGTTTGCAATTCACAGGAAAGAGACATTCCGGTTCTCATATTCCCTGCAGGGCTTGCAGATATCATAGAGGAGGTTAGTTTACAAGATATGCTTTCTGGTGATTCTGTACCAGAACAAAGTGCTTTTAGTAATTAATTTCTGGGTCTAATTTATGTGGTACCTTCTACATGCTTGTGCTTCTTCTTTTTGCTGTGCCAGGTCCTGAGACAGAAAGTCCATAGATCTTTAAAGAATGTTAATATTGTTTCAAACCGAATGGTATTTGATAATGATGGTCGCCTCGTTTCTTTCAAAGGTATCATTTTGATCCTTTCTAGCCTTCATGACCAATGTTTAAACACATGCTATTGGCATCTCCCTGTTGCGGTGCCTGCCTAGGATTCTCGGTTATTTTTATCCCTTTCAGCTTCATGCCATAGTCTCTTTTGCATTTTACTGCCTTCATCATATCAAACCAAACGAGTTGCAAGCTTCTTCCTGTTTGTTTTAGAATTTTGAAACATTGATCAAATTTCATTTGAAATGTTGCCTATTTGTTCTACTGCATGTTGGAATGATTCTGATTCTGGCTTTTATGCTATTTCGTTGCAGGGAAGTTGATCCATAGTCTAAATAAAAATGAGCATGCTCTTGAAATGGCTGCTCCTGTTCACGAAAATTTTGGTGATGCTGATGGTCTGATCAATGACAATGCTTCTGTAAAGAAGAGAACTGATCTGCTGCTTCTTGGTGATCACCTGGGAGACTTGGAAATGTCAGATGGTTTGGACTATGAGACTCGAATTTCTGTGGGTTTCCTGTGAGTTTGTAATATTGCTTGATCTTTACCTGATTATCTCTACCAACTCCCCATATTTTTCACCACTCTGCTGGATTCTGGTTTCCGAAGGGTTTAACATTTTATAACCAGTTTACATGATATAGAGAATATCTGGTAAGGCAGGTGAATGCATAATAGGAACTCAGAATTCTGTCGGGCATTTGGACACTGTACTATTGATGGAAGTTATTAGAGATGAGTTATGGACTTCCAATAATCCTTACCACAAAACCGAAGCTTTACCTAAGGGAAATTTGAAAGGGGTGTTTTCTTGGTTTGTTTGCGTGTCTGTGTATGTCAGCATGCAATGTTAGGTGTCCTGGGCATGCAATGAAGAGATTGCAAATTTGAAAGATACTTGGGCATCTCACAAGAAGATGTTGAAGAGTAGAACCATTTGAAAATTTCTATTTCCTGAACCCTGTTTCAATAGGATCAATTGCTTTTTCGTATACTAAACAATGAGTTCATTTAGTTTCTCAACCATCTGAACTACTGTTTCAGGAATGACAACATTGAAAACAATCTCAGTCAATACCGCAAAGCCTTTGACGTGGTTTATATGGTGAGCTGATGTCCTTGTTACCTTGTTCTATATTTTTCAAGAATGGCCTTGCTGAGCCTTCCAACCCAGGGTCATAACAACACAGCCTATGGGCATATTTACTGTCATAACCCAATTTTTGACTATTTTATTTTAATTATTATTATTATTATTTTATTTACTGAAAAGGATAAAAAAAATGATGATGATGATGAAAAAACAAGTAAAATGAAATAAATGAAGAATGAATTAAATTTTGGGTTAAAGTCAACATGATTGGAAGTTTTGGGGTTTTGGAATTAATTTAATTAATCCAATTAGGAGTTTAATTGGAGAATTGATAAGTTTTGAGACTTAATTGAGCTTGGAATTAATTTAATGAATCAAATTAAGGGTTTAATTGAAGAATTAATAAGTTTTGAGACTTAATTGAGTTTGGAATTAATTGAATTAATGAAATCAGGGACTTAATTGAAGAATTACCAAATTTTGGGGATAACTGGGGTCAAAATTGTGCTAGATTAGAGTCCAAGGACTGTGTTGTAAAAAAACATTGAAACGCTGAGGTCCAATTAAAGTTTATCCAGGGGCTCATTTACAAAAATGTCACAACTTCAAGGACCAGATCATAAATAGCAGTTGATGGGAAAACGGAGCCGTTTCTTGGACAAAACTGTTCACTGTCTTCTTCCTCCGTTTCATCAGTTTCCAACCAACGCTTAAATTTCAGCATTGAAGGCGCTTAAAGGGTCGGTTACAGGGCATTTAGGAGGCCGGCCGTTACCACCGATTTTGGCCTTATAAAAGGAGAGGGAGTCGTAGCCAACAAGGGGAGGAGAAACAAAAAAAAGAACAGGAAGAAAACGAAACAGAAAAAGAGGGAGAAAAAACTGGGACCGAAAACAGAGGAAAAATAAAACCCACGGACGAAGAACAAAGAAAAAAACAGATACAGAGAGAGAGAGGGAGAGAATCCTGAGAGCAGAAGAAAGCAAGAGATAAAGCGGAAGAAGGGAGAGGACGTTGCTCGGCCAGATCGTCACCAGAGTTTCCATCTTCGGTCTTCAAGGTGCGGGTCAGTAGCACAGACGACGTTGCTCGGCCAAGTCGTCACCAGAGTTTTCATCTTCGGTCTTCAAGGTGCAGGTCAGTAGCACTCTTCTTCCCTCATCTTTCCTTTTTAATTACACTAGCACTGTTGCCAGCATGCGTGAGTAATTCACGCGTGCTTCTTCTTCTTTTGCCCAGCCGGGCCGGCTGGGTCTAGCCCAGCCCATGTGGGCTGAGCTGGGCCCAGCCCCAAAAAAAATTAAAAAATTAAAAAAAATTAAACTAAAAAAAATAGAAAGTGTAGAAATAAAAATTTTGCATGTCTTAGAAAAAATATATTTTTGTCAATTTATTCACTGATATCAGGATCAGGAATAAAAAAGGGAAAGAAAAGAAAATATACTGTTTTTTTTTGCAGCTACGAATTTTTACCAACGCCAGAGTTGAAATTATTTGTGGTGGAATTTTTACCAACGCCAGAGTTGGAATTATTCGAGATTGAATATTCACTGGCGCCAGAGTCATGAATATTATAAACAAATCATCATAACATAAACGAATAAATGTTTAGCAATTTAAGACAAAATTAGTAATGCAGTCTGCCTCAGGCAGAACGTTTAAGGGGTGATAATATCTTCCTTTTTACGTAACCAGTCTCGTACCATAGAATCTCTGTGGACCAGTTAGGGTTCCTAGTGACCATAATACTAGGTGGCGACTCCTTAAACAAGACATTTCCCCTAAAAGAACCGGATGCCAGAAATCTGTTCTTTTTCCATAAATCAAGATTATTAATATTTTTAAGACCGCCGCGATGTCGGGTGCGACAGAATGGCGACTCCGCTGGGGACTAATGGACTAAGCTTTGCATTTTGTTTATTAATTGCTATTTTGTGATGTTGTGTTTATTTGTTTATTTTTCTTGCGTTTACTGCTTTAGCATGCATCCTTGTTTATATTGTCATGCATCACGTTAAGAGCACATACTTTACAACCTAGGATAAATGGGGGAGTAACGGTACCCCAATGGCTTTAGCCTGGGTGAGACTCGTGAAACCATCCAACTCTCGCTTGATTGTTTACTTGGAAGTGGTTGATATGCCAAACTGATATTACTCAGGGCCTCTATTTTCACACTACTTGTAAGCCTCATATCGACCTTTCATGGGCGATCACTGAGCATGCGAGAGACCCTTTTGAAACTAGATAATGACCAACCCCTTGATGCACTAGGATCTTCCTACTAAGTTGTCACCCCGTGAAGGATAAGTTTGCATTTCATACGTATTTTTTTTAATCAATATTCTTTGCATAAATTGCATGATTTACATTTAGCAGGTTGAAATATAGGTTCCCCATTGGAACCCACCTATAACACTCGTTCAAGAAAAAGACAAATGGAAAACGAAGAAAAAGCCTAGTTGGAAGCCCAACATCAAAAAGAGATGGGCAATCTTAAAGAAGAAGTCGTAAGGCTTACTAGTCTACTCGAGCAGGTCTTGAGAGATAAATTCGAAAAAGCAACACTAGCTCAGCCTGAATCTATGCTTGTAAATCCCTTCAATCCACAGAATATGGGGGCAAATGGGTTGTCATCTGATTTTCAACAAGCCATGTGTTTTCAACCAGCATACCCCACAAGAATGTTGTTTACCAATGATTCTACAGAGAAGGAATCTCAAAAGGGCAAGAGGGTAAATGAAGATGGTATGAACAAATTAGTTGCCCTAGAGCAAAGGTTGAGAGCATTGGAGGGAATTTGCCTATATGATCCTATAAAGGCTGCTGAGATGTGTTTGGTGCCCAACATTGTCATTCCAAAAAATTTTAGAGTGCCAGAATTTGTCAAATATACGGGAACTCAATGCCCTATAACTCATCTTAAAGCATACTGTAACAAAATGGCCGAGGTGGTTGATGATGAGAAATTGCTGATTCATTTCTTTCAAGACAGCTTAAGTGGCACCGCCTTCACTTGGTATATGCGGTTGGACAATACCAAGGTTAAAAAATGGAAGGATTTAGTTGATGCCTTCATGAGGCAATATAAGTTCAACATAGACGTGGGTCCTGATCGGTTAAGCTTGCAAGCTATGGAGAAGAACAACAAGGAGTCCATAAGAGAATACGCCCGGAGATGGAGTGAGGTAGCTGCACAAGTTAATCCTCATATGTTGGAAAAAGAGATGATTAGTTTATTTTCCAACACCTTTAAAGCTCCGTACTTTGAATACTTGGTTAGAAGCTCTGCACAACATTTCACTGACCTGGTTGTTATAGCTGAGAGGGTTGAACAAGCCATTGGGTTAGGTAAGATTGCTAACCCGATCGAAAAGAATGGTTTCACGGGAAAAGGGAAGGACACTGAAGGTGGTTGCCAAGTCATTTATCATCCTTATAGCTAATTTCTTCACATCGACTACCAGAAATCAACTATTTTGAAGAAAAGCTATGGTGATAGTAGGTCGAGAATGATCTACAAATGACTTCAATTGATTGTTGAAAAGATGCCCTTGTCAAAGAGAATAAACGATTGAAAGAATCTAGAAATTCCAATCAATGATCACTAAATGTTTAGCCCCTTTATGTGTTATCATGCTAGTATTTATAGCCCAAAATGTTGTCATAAGTTCTTTGTTGTTGAACTTCTTTTCCAATGTTTCAATGAAAATAATGAGTTTATCATTCAATCGTGTTTACGACCAAGCATTATTCATTTTTCTGAGAGAGTTTTCTTATAAAGACTCACAAACACATCTTTGAAGCTTTGTGTGCGATCTCATAGACGCAATTCGTCTCTTTTACCAAAATCAGTTTTCCTATTGGAGTTTTGAAAAAAATTGATCTTTCATTTTGATTCCGAAAATAATTTGATGTTTATTAAAAAATCATATTTTTAACATTCTACTTGTAGAATGACAAGTGAATCAAGCAACTCCATCATTGAGGTGACTAAATTATAAACAAAAAAAAAAGAAATGAATAAACACCCTTACCCCATGACTCTTGAATCATGTGTTTTTAAATATATGAATAATGGTATGTAGTGAACTCGTTGCTCATGACCCTTGAAATGCATCTTTGCAAAGACCAAACCATCATACTGGACGAAGGCAAAGTTTATTGATCTTAGTTGTTTGCGCTTGAAATGAGGAAAGGCCATCTTTGTTATTCCTTTCACGTTCTGAAATAAATACATCCCTTGCGATCCCTTTTTGAGCCTGAATAATTTGTCTTTCATGAAAAAATCCCGACTAGGATCACACCCCACACTGGGGGGCAAGAGAAAATTTCAATAAGAAAAGAGAAAAAACCATGAGAAAGCTAAAAAGGCATAAAAGCTCAAGAAACTCAAATGCTAGGGGGCATGCCCAAATCACTAGAAAAAGTGACATCTAAGATAAAGTGAGTATGCCCTAACAAAGCAATAAAAAAAAAGAAGCAGCAAATCAAAGAAGAATGGTAAAAGAAAATATGAATCACGTCAATAGTCAAACTGTTGATAGTGATCCTCAGTCTTTGAAACCCTGAAACACTCTTTGAGCCTTATGAATCCTTTTCTTTCATAGCCAAAAACCACAGCCTACGTTACGTGCCTGTAGAAGTCCTTTCTAATCAAGCAAGCAAGCAACCTATAACAATAAACAATGCTCTCAAAATGCAAAGAATACTTTTTCATAAGATTCATGACATCAAGAATAAACTACTCATTATTATTCATGCTGATAAAAATGAATGTTCAAAAAGAGACAAGTTTTTCTCATACAAAACCTTGAGCTTTTTCTCGAGCCCTTCACTTTAAAACAAAGGGTCATCTCATGACATATTTCCACTGAAGACCTCATTGCCAAACACAAGAGCAAATAATCTCTTTTCCAAGAAATGAAATAACCAAGGAGTTGCAAGATTTCAAAAGCAAAGTGTTTTAGACTCACATCGAAACAATTTTTGTTTTCAAAATGCAAGATCAAGATTTCAAGATTCATTCTAGACCCATACTCCTTCACCAAACTGAAAAGGAGAGAAATGAGAGAATGGCTTCTTAAAACTATTATTTGTCTAAGTTGCTGACAAAGCACACTTGGGGGCAATGACCAATACAAGGGGGCAACATTGTGTTTTGAAGGAAAAATTATAGAAAAAGAGATGGTAATTTCCTTCAATAAGACAAGGGGGCATTTTGGATTATGAAAGACAGCTTGATCCTTTCAGCAAGTGACACCGAATGTTTTTAGCAGTGAGACGAGGAATAATACATGATCCTCTCAAAATTACTTGACGAGACAGAAAATCTCTAGCAAGCAAGTGGGTCATAATGGGCACCACAAAGGCTGAGTTGTGTAAACAAATCTGGGAATAAACTTACATGGGCCAACTCGAGTAGGCTAGAAGCCAAACGACAAAGATGACCCAAATCAGAGGTAACAAGTCCTTATCAGTCAAGCAACAAGAAGACTAAGAAGAAATGGGGGCCTATATTTCAAAACAGGTAAAGATGCATGCATATCATCTAAACTTTGAGACATTGGACTATGAGTTTTGCAAATTTCAGATGAGGAAATTCCAACGGAATCCATCAAGTGGAAGGCCAACTTGAAATGGCCAAAGATCGAAATTGCTGTTGAAATTTTTTCATTTTTGAGAATTTTTTAATCTTGGGCAGGCCGCCCATGAGAATTAGGCCACATGAAAAATCTCTGTATTTTTCCACCACCTTTCATATTCCATTCCTGAGGTAGTGCATTGCCTATCCTACCTCCCTTTTTAGTGCGCCTTCAAGCCCTCATCTCATTTCCTTTCGAGCGCGCCTTCGAGCCCTCGACCATTAAAGGTAGTGCATTTCCTATCCTACCTCCATTCGAGCGCGCCTTCGAGCCCTCGTCTTATCTCTATTCGAGCGCGCCTTCGAGCCCTCGTCTTATTTCTTTTCGAGCGCGCCTTTGAGCCCTCGACCATCAAAGGTAGTGCATTTCCTATCCTACCTCAATTCGAGCACGCCTTTGAGCCCTCGTCTTATTTTTTTATTTTATTTTTTTCGAGCGCGCCTTCGAGCCCTCGACCATCAAAGGTAGTGCATTTCCTATCCTACCTTCTTTTGAGTGCGCCTCCAAGCCCTCATTTCCTTCGAGTTTTCATCTATTGAATAATGTGCCTTCGAGCCCTATCATGTCTTATTAAAAAAAAAAATCCTCGTATTTTTCCTCTGGGCAGGTAACCCATTACAATGTGACCATCTGGGTAGGTAACCCATTACAATATACCATCTGGGCAGGTAACCCATTACAATGTGACCATCTGGGGAGGTAACCCATTACAATATACCAACTGGGCAGGTAACCCATTACAATATACCAACTGGGCAGGTAACCCATTACAATGTGACCATCTGGGCAGGTAACCCATTACAATATACCAACTGGGCAGGTAACCCATTACAATGTGACCATCTGGGCCGGTAAACCATTACAATATACCATCCTATACTGGGCAGGTAACCCATTACAATGTGACCATCTGGGCCGGTAACCCATTACAATATACCATCCTATACTGGGCAGGTAACCCATTACAATATACCATCAAAAAAAAAAAATGGGTCGTCTTCCAAATAACTTGATCTCTCTGTAAAGGTCGTGTGTCAATCCATTATTTTCGAAGTTTTCAAGATAAAAAAAAAAAAGAAAAAAAAGCAAAGGTTCTTTCTGTATCTGCTTTTTTTTATAAATTTACTATATAAAGCTAAAAGAAAATGAAATTTTCCAATATCTTTGCATAGTAAATATTATAAAGAGGGGGCAACTGTCATAACCCAATTTTTGACCATTTTATTTTAATTATTATTATTATTATTTTATTTACTGAAAAGGATAAAAAAATGATGATAATGATGAAAAAACAAGTAAAATGAAATAAATGAAGAATGAATTAAATTTTGGGTTAAAGGCAACATGATTGGAAGTTTTGGGGTTTTGGAATTAATTTAATTAATCCAATTAGGGGTTTAATTGAAGAATTGATAAGTTTTGAGACTTAATTGAGCTTCAAATTAATTTAATTAATCAAATTAAGAGTTTAATTGAAGAATTAATAAGTTTTGAGACTTAATTGAGTTTGGAATTAATTGAATTAATGAAATCAGGGACTTAATTGAAGAATTACCAAATTTTGGGGATAACTGGGGTCAAAATTGTGCTAGATTAGAGTCCAAGGACTGTGTTGTAAAAAACGCTGAAATGCTGAGGTCCAATTAAAGTTTATCCAGGGGCTCATTTACAAAAATGTCAAAACTTCAAGGACCAGATCATAAATAGCAGTTGATGGGAAAACGGAGCCGTTTCTTGGAAAAAACTGTTCACTGTCGTCTTCCTCCGTTTCATCAGTTTCCAGCCAACGCTTAAATTTCAGCATTGAAGGCGCTTAAAGGGTCGGTTACAGGGCATTTAGGAGGCCGGCCGTTACCACCGATTTTGGCTTTATAAAAGGAGAGGGAGTCGTAGCCAACAAAAAAAAAAAAAAAAAAACTGTGAGCGACCGAAAAAGAGAGAGGGAGCAGAGAAAAAAAAGGAAAAACTGAGGCCAAAGTGGAGGAATCACAGAACTGGAGGGAGAACGAAAAAAACCAAGTGAGCAGAAAAACAGAAACCCAGAAAACAGAGGAAAAAAGCCATGAACGGGAGAGAAGGAAAAACTGGGGAGAAGCAATAAAAACAAACAAAAAAAAACAGAGCAAACACAGTAGAGAGAGAGAGAGAGAGAGAAGAGGAAGGAACCTATAAAAGTAAAGAAAAAAAGGGCAGAGAGAAGGAAGGCTAGAGGAACACCAAGAGGAAAGCAGAGGAGGAGAAAACAGCATCAGCCGGCCAGCCCTCCATCCCCGTCATCCTCATCTTCAAGTGCAGCGCCAGGTAAGTTGCTCTTTCCCTCCTTGCATTTTAATTACATTCTCCTGTGGCAGGCGTGCGTGAGCAGTTCACGCACGCCTGCTGGTAAAAACTAGAAAGCAATGGCCAGCCGGGTCAAGCTTGTGACCCGGCTAGGCCTGCTGGGTCCAGCCCAGCCCATGTGGGCTGAGTTGGACCCAGCCCAAAAAAAAAAAAATAATAATAATAATAATAAAATAGAAAAATAAAAAGGTAGAAAAAAATAAAAAATGTGTATGCATGAATAAAAATAATGTGAATTTATTGGTTTATTCACTGACGCCAGAGTCAGGAATAAAAATACCGTTTTAAATTTATATTATTTTTATTCGTTGTATTTTATTTTATTTAGCTAGAAAAATAAAAAAATATGTGCATGCGTAAAAATAAATGTATTTTTATTTATTTATTCACTAGCGCTAGAGTAGGGAATAAAAATATATTGATCTGATTTTTTTTGTAGCTACGAATTTTTACCAACGCCAGAGTTGGAATTATTCGAGCTTGAATATTCACTGGCGCCAGAGTCAGGAATATTATAAACAAATTATCATAGCATAAGCGAATAAATGTTTAGCAATTTAAGACAAAACCAGCAATGCAGTCTGCCTCAGGCAGAACGTTTAAGGGGTGATAATATCTTCCCTTTTACGTAACCAATCCCGAACCATGGAATCTCTGTTGATTAGTTAGGGTTCCTAGTGACCATAATACTAGGTGGCGACTCCTTAGACAAGACCTTTTTCCTAAAAGAACAAGATGCCAGATATCTGTTCTTTTTCCATAATCAAGAAATTATTTTTTAGGGCCGCCGCGATGTCGGGTGCGACATTTACCATCAAATCTTGCAGGAGGCACTCTTACTTGTAATAAGAGGCTGGGGAGAGACTAGAGAGAGTGGTGCAGAGAGATAACTTAGGAAAAACTGCCCCGCCCCCTCATTTATGGCGCTACTGCAAATTTTGATGTAAATTTGTTTCTTGCAGAATGATGCACCCATGTGGGGGGTAGTCGAGCTTGTTTCCCAGATGTTAAAATATCCATACTATGCCATCTCATTTTGAATGTTGTAGTTGCCTTAAAATCCAGTGGAAAGCAAATAAATTGCAGATGCAAGTGAAAAGTCCCAAACCCTAATTAACTTTGAAGGGAAATTTGAAGGCTAGAAGGCTCAGTTCCCATGTGATGATGGGAGTTCAATTGTTTTTTCCCATTCACTGAAACTGAAATAAATGAACCCGCATGCACATCTTGGTTATTACGAGACTGAACCAGTCAACAGCGTGCCTTTCATGCCGAATTAGATCTAGCACTGTTAAAAAGCTATTGGTCTGATACAAGGACAAAATGTCTGGCACCAATAAGACATCGGGTATAACTGGTGGTGGTGGTGATGCTAGCAAAGCTCCTTCCAGTGGTGCTCCAAGCCGTGTTTCGGTCTCTGGCTCAGTAAAAGATGCGACCATGAAAGCTCCTGGTCAAGATGTTCGCATACCTAGAGATGCTTTCGAGAAAAACCCTTCTGGGTATTTTCATGACTGGCACAAGAAGTAGAAGATGAAAGAATAAATAAAATGTTGCTTTAGTTGTATTTTCTTTGAATGCTAAAGAAATTTAAAATGCTGCACTAGCGGCACTATTCTTTATGAGCATTTGAAGGTTAATTTCAGCAATCATTATGTGTACATGGCTTAGCTAACTAACTGTTCGTCAATGGGAAAAAAAAAGAGAATTGAAGAAGGCTAATGATCATTGATGCCATCCTTTTTTTAGCCAAGCCTGACTCCCTTTATCAATATTCCTATTTCTTACCAAGCACACATTATAAAAAAAAAATAGTTTAAAGAATCACCAGTAAATTGTTTTTATCTGGCAATGAAAATTGAGTGAATGAAAACCAGAAATAATGACAAGACAGATATTTACATTTCATGCTGTCAGGGCAAACTGAAATTCTGCCAAGAACATGGTACAGCATAACTGAAACGATTCTCATGGCACACGCTTTCACGAGTGAAAACTAGTCAAAGCTAGGTGGTATCAGAGTAACATCCTAAAATGTAAGATATCCTGACAAATTAGGTATCATATAGTCAAAACTAGGTTTTTATCATATAGATAGATTATGAAATTATAATTCCATTATAGAGAGAAAGGCAAGACAAGGCAAGGAAGCACATTTAAAATATGATTTGAGTTGCATTGCTTGATTACAGTTAATACGGATGAGAAAAAATCCAGAGAGTCAAAGCACATAGAATCAGGACTCCCGGGATGAGGTGAATGGCATTTTCTCCTATGGACTTGTGATGCCAAGCAAGATCCTTCTTGGTCACATCAGATATGGGATCATGGGTTGGTAACTCTGTGTAAGCTGTATTTTTCAGAGGGGATACATCGGCAGCTGGTGCCAGGCTGATCAAAAACTCATCAGAGGCCCGAGTTCCACTCGCTGACCAATGCATTCTTGTGGAGAGAGAGAGAGAGAGAGAGAGAGAGAGAGAGAAGGAAACGATTGTATTGAATACAAGAGAAGACGGGTTATGCTTCAAGAGAAGAGTCCACGGATGTTATATAATGGGAAATGAGCAAGAATAATTGGTGAATCTCGCCGGGAAAACTGAAAAAGCCACGATACAAGGAGCCACTTTTCTTGTGAAAGAGAAGTCAAAGAGCTAAGGTGTCCGCTTAAGTTATGCTTCCACTGTAATTAAAGGCATCGTGTGCATGTGTATTAAAGGTTTAAAATAAGGAAAGTTTCATGTGACTTTATGCATGGAAATTTTACTATTATCTACAGTAAAAACAAATCACCAGAATGTGAAAATATGAATAGGTAGATACTTGCATTCTTCGTCCGAAAACTACAGATGGAATATACAAAGAGACTTAAAAAAAAATCATTAAATGGCAGTATCAGCATAATTATTGCTTAAACAACATACATTGCAAGAGGGGATGGGGTTAGAATAATCACAGGTATAGAAAATTGTAGGAGCTCAACTCTATGGGAGGGAGGTATTCAATGCGATAACAGCTAATACAATGCTGGTGCATCAGCAAATTGTTACATCTCTTGCTGAATTTTCATCTACAGGTTGTGTCAGCTGGGTATAGTGGAACTCAATTTGAAGCCGATGATGAAGGGGTGTTGATGCCATCAAACCCTTCTTCATATCAGCCCGCAATTCCCTTATAGGGATTGCAGCCAAGAAGCTCTTAATATACTCCTTGCATGACTCCTTTCCTTTGCACACAATTTCTTCTTCCATTGGAGTCTTTTCGCATTCATTTGGACGTGATCATGGCGGGCTCCTTTCAGCCCGAGTTTTTTCCTTGGAGATGTTTGGTTGCACTTTGTTGCCTGCAGTTTTTTCGTCCAATTCTTTAGTTTCCATCGGTAGTTTCCGGATTGTTGTATCTTTGTCAAATTTTAGGACATAGGCTTGATTACATCCCTCGTAAAGCCTCTCACCCAATGTGTCAATGATATAGTAGGCATCCTGCTCAACCTTGAGGACAAAGAAGTGGTCATTCCAACTTACAATGTAGACGAAAGGATCACAATTACTAGACAAGTCTAACCCATGATGATTAATCTCCTACCTCATACTGTCAAAAGAAATTGCACCATGAAGGAAGTCAAAATCCCCTTCTTCTAGGCCTTCTGGATGAAAGAATCCAATAAACGACTTCGTTGGGACTACTGAAAGAAGACGGATTTTAGCTTGGAGAATTGTCTCAAGATCAAAGTGCTTGTTGGGAAATCGTTGTCTATAGTCCTCTTTCTCACACAAGTTTCTCCACGCTAAAGATCCACCTCAGATCAAGCAAATTCAGACTTGATTGGCACTTCGTATTGGTTAGATTGCAACCACTTAGCAATGACAGCAACCAGGGCTGTACAGGCACTATCTCCTGCAGCTCGCTCACTCCTTTGATCAATTGAAGCAAAAAATACTTGCGCTTGGAGCTTCACGTGTCCATCACGGCTTATTACAGCAAATTTGTCATCCCCAAATTCAGAAAATGATGATCTACTAGTACTGGAACCTTCTTCCAATTTATTCCACTGCCAGAACAAAAATAGTTTTAGAGTGAAGTTTGAACTCGTATAACTATATTAAGAGGCATAAAGCCCAAGAAAGAAGATGCTAAATAAAGAAACAGGGGGGGATTGGGGGGGGGGGGGGGGGGGGGGGGGGGGGCGCAAAAGGGTTGATACGTACCCCACATCAGAGGAGCTAAGCTGCCTGCTATCAAAATCAATGTCATCACCACCTTCTCCACAATCCTTTTTCAAGAGAGGCTCTCCTTTAGATTTAGGCTTTGCAGATATAAAACTTAGTTTCCTTTTCCTCCAAGCTAAGATTCCACGTATTGAACTCTGTCTCAAAGACTGTTCATGGTCTGATGCAGTTGAGGACTCAACATACAGAGATCCCATATCTTGTTTACGGTGGTTATAGTATATCCAACTCTCATCTTCAGCATTAGTTATGGCATTAGAGTAAAATGATCCTCCAGCCTTGTTTGCATGCCCCAAAGTTTCATGATTGAATGATGACTGAGCACTAGAATCCCAATTACTCTCCTCTGATTCCCCATCATTGTCGAGTGAATCTGTATCAAATGGATAGTTGTCCTCGGCATCTTCACTTCTGACACAACACCTATCATAATTGTTCTCTTCATGACAAGCCTTTTTTGTCACTTGGAAGCTTCTCACTTTTCTCAGACCTGCTTTAAGGACAGAAAGCTCATCTCTCCTTGGTGATAAAGTTTCTAGAGAAGAAGGTGAGGGTGGGGCAGTCTCTATCACTCTCTGTGGTGCCCAGAGGTTCTTGAATAGTTCTCAATTCCATCAACTTGAGAGACAACTGCATTATATTTGAACTAGTGTCAGAAATGAAACAGCCATTAGCATAGCATACGGTCAATAACAGATGTTCGTCGTATTAAAAGGAATGGACTTACATGAAGCAAGGGAGTGCCCTCGACAGTGCCATTGTGAACTGTTAAAGGAACATCAATTTTGGCTTCTCTCTCCTTAGCTGTTGAAGCATATTCCGCGAGGTTCTTGATGGGGTTCCTTTAAAAGCAAAAACAAAAAAAGGGTTTTGCTTTTGAAAGACAAACGAAACCCCAAAAGGGTTTTTAAGTAAAGTTTGTGTTTTCTTACAGGAAGAGGGTTCATTTTGGAGACTTGAAGATAGTGTTCTTTAAGAGACCGAAGCAACAGTGTGTCCACAGCGGCGGATATGCTTGTTGGTGATGTTGATGACCATCTCTTACTTGTTATGGTGCTCCATGGTTGCCTCACTGTAGCTTCTCTTAACACTCTCTTCCACGTTTCTCTTTCACTTCTCTAAAATCAGAACAAATTTCAAAAATTTATTCTTGTGTGCCAGAAAAGAGATACAAACAGAGAGCAGAAGAAGCAAGAAGGATGTTTCATAACCCGATCCGTTTCTACCTTTTCTTCAGATAATGGGCCTGTGAAGATTTAATTACAGAGGGCAATTACGCCCGATCCAACAGATAACTGGCCATGATTTACAAACAAAAAAAAATACCCTGGTTTTTTTTTCCAATTTCGACAAAACATAAAATCAAACACGGTTTTCAGCACCAGTTCATATCTGAGTTATTTTTTTAATGTAAAAGAAATTATTTAATCACTGTTAATATTTTTTTAATAATAAAATGTTTATTAATTAAAAATATTTTTTAAATATTGAGATTATAACATTTTAGATAAATATATAAATATTTTTTTAATTTTTTTTATTTGAAATTATTTTTTAAATATTAAAACTATAACATATTCTATTCATGATAGAATTTATGACTTAAATTATGAGATTATGATAATCCTGTAAAAATTAAGCTGAAATCAATTACAAATAAATTTAACGGTAAAAGATGAGAATGAAAATAAAATAATCAATTAAAAATAAAAATAAAAATAACTCAAGTCAATCTGTAAAACTCGCGACTTAAGTTATGAGATTAAGATAACTCAGTGGAAAACAAATTAAAAAAAAACATCCAAAGCTTAATTTTCAGCTAACTCAATCTTAATCGATGAAATTAAAAAAAAATAGATTAGAAAAACAAAAAATAAACCAGGATCGGTTCGGGTTAACTTGTAAAACTTGTGATCCGGGTAATGAGACCGTGATCACAATACAGAAAGAAAATAAAAAAAATACAAAACTCAGTTATACTAAATCTAATATTGAAGATTAGAATCCTCATGTAAGGTAAATTAAAAATTAAAAATAGAAAAAAAAAAAGCTAAATAAAGAAATTTGAATTATTAGAAGTTAAATTGAAAAAAAAACTAAATGAATAAGATTAAAAAAAAAAAACAAGGAAACAAAGCATTGTTTCAATTAATAATATTTCATGGGTGTGGCTAGAACACTGTAGCAACACCTTTTAAATTTTAATAATTTTTCCGCTATAAATTTAGTTGCTTATATTGAAAAATATTTATTTTAATTTTGTTATAAAATACTCACTCAAGTAAGAAATATGTACAAAGATGAACAAAAATTGTCTAGATTATAAAACATTACAAAATACCATCATAATTTTATCAAATATAAACAATTAAAAACGTGACTTCACCCAATTATTTTTAATATTTTTAAAGAGTTGATTTAATGATTAAAGAAATATATTGATTTTCTTAATATTTTGAATTCAAACTTTAAGGATAATATTCATATAATTAATTATTTTTTAATAAATTAGGATAATGTGAAAGTACATTTTTAAAATGGAAAAAAAAAAAGAATATTTATTTTTATTGATCTGAAAACGAACTAAAAAAATTACCCTCAACATGTAGCCTTCCATAGGTATGATAGGCCTTAAACTAAATAGGCCATGGCCCACAAAGAAAACTTGGCATCTCTTTCAAGGGCAAACATCAACCATCACTAGCTCGCTCCCTATCCTGCGTCTCTTCGAGTTACTCATAAATCGAAAAGAAGCAAACCAAACCAAAGTAAAGTGCAGTAACATATCAGATAGTGCAACGTTGTTTTCAAACAGCTGCTAATTCGTGTATTGCCGTGTTTCTTTTTGGATTACAGAGAGAGAAAGAATGAAACGGCAGCCACCGCCGGCGTACGGGGATGGGAATATGAACCCGTATGGAGGAGGTGGACAAAGAATGAGAGGAAATACAGGGGCAATGAGTAATAGTTATGGAGGAGGAGGAAGGCAAGATGGGTACTCTAGTGTGGAGGCAGAGCAGCATCCTGGGTATAAATCTTCAAAAGCTGAAGGGCAGTGGCAGTGGGACAGAGATTCACAGAATGTTCACAATCAATTGCCTACTCATACTTTCAGTGAAGGTGAGTGAATACTGTGTGTTTCTTGATGTTATTGTGTTTGATGGATGTTTAATTAAGAGAGTGAAAGTAATGTTTGTTAGAAGTTAAGGGTTTTCTGGGTTGTTGAAGGTAGTGAATTTGATTTGAACATTGAAGGAAAGTGTGAACTTTCTTTGACGATATAGGAATTAACGTTAAGCTTTTGGAGTTATCAGAACAATGGTGGAAGGACAATGAGGAATTGGGAGTTAATGTTAAGAATTGGAAAGTGAAGGAATTGGTAGGTGGAATTGATGGAAGTAAAAGTTGTGTGTTAAGAGCCCAATTGGCATAACCTAGTTTACCTCGAGTCACAATTCATAAGTTGTTTTTCATAAATAACGTGACAAAAATAAGTTCAGAAATATGTCCGGTAAAAATGATTCAAAACGAATTTTTCGGGGAAGAGATATAGTATTAAGTAGAATCCGAGTTAAAAGTTGAAAATTTTAACTTTTGATTAAATCAAAATCTTGACTCACTTTTGTAACAAATTTTTTATTTCAGTCAGAAGTTGTCTAATCAAATATATTTATAACATTTCTACAAGTAAAAAGTTTAAAAAACAACTCAAATCAATGCACAAAAGTCATACCAAACAGAACCTTAGTTCATTTGAAGTGGGTGATATCTTGACCCTTTTGAGCGTAGTATAGAATACAGATGATCAAAGAAAGCTATGAACTTATTTACAATGTAGAGCAGTGAGCTGCGTTGATGTGTTAGGATTGCTGGTAAATCTATTGAAGATTGAATTATAGTCAAGATGCAATTGGGCACTAAAGTTTAAAGGTAAAGAATCAGAAAGTGGAGATTGATATTTGTATGTAATTTGGATGCTACGTGTGTGAACAAGCTTTAGGATGCATGCTTGATAACCAAGAAAATTGTGGCTTTTGTGGGAGAAAAAAAGCTAAGAAAAAGTTTTATGAATGTTTTTTCATATTTGTTTCATTTTGCAGGTCAAGTGGGTTCTGGGGCAAGATCTTACTACCATGGGCAGCCACCTGATCCGAAAATGGGTCTAGAAAGTCAATCCAACAAGGAAGCTGGCGGAACCCAGCCCCATGACCAAGATATGGAGCTTGGCTTTGAGGACAAGTCATTGCCAATGTCTTTTGAAGGTCTTGAAAGGAAGTTCTTTGATGAAGTAACGAAATTGGCAAAGGAGCAAGGTGATGCAGAGGTTGCTGAAAATGCTAGGCATAGGGAGGTGAGACTTCTATGAAACAATTTCTTCAATTATTCGGGCTTTCCCACCTTGTGAGCTGCAACTATTTTAAACTTAGGCCAGTAAAGGCTCTTACAGGGAGGAGAGAAGGGGAGGGGGGTTACTCGCATAACTTCTTGATGACGCATGTGCATGATTGAAGAAGTCAAATAAATATTTAAGCAAATTAATTTACAAATAGCTAACTGTTGCTTAGTGTGTTGCAAATCTTCCTGCTTCTCTAACATGCCCTACTCTTCTTATGCTGGTTTTGAAACCTTCTCTTCCCTTTGACTTTACTAAATTATTGATCTCTGATAGCACTGGCTTTCTTTGTATTTTTTACTGTTCATATTATAGATGATTGGCCAAACGATAAACATTCAATATTTTTGCTGCTTCAGAAAATTATCGAGATCAATACCAGATACCAGGAAAAACTTTCCGCACTTCGAGCTCAACAAACCAATAGACGAGAAGAGTTTCTTAGGAAGGAATCACAAGCCCGACTAAGTCAGTACCAACAAGCCAGCAGGAGCCACTACCCAAACACAGGTTTGCAGGATGCCCGTGGCTATAGTGGTGCAGCTGCTACAGGACCCATCAGTGCTGGAGAAACACATCGGGCTTATGCCAGCAGTCAATTTGAGTCATACCGGGGCCGACCTCAGTATGGTGGGGGTGGAAGAGCTCAAGGAAATGAGGGAAGGATTCCATACCCTGAGGGCCGTGTTTACAATAATGCTGGAGCCAGACATTACTAATCTAATCGCCACGAGGCTGGCTACATCTGTAAAAACAAAACGAGTTCAATTCTGATCGTTTACTCATCTTGTTGCTTTGATCATGGTTTAGTAATGTAGGATTGTTAATTACCCGACTTAAAAGGGATTTATAGTGCTTCAAGAACTTGCTGTATGGAGGAGGGTACATTTTGTGCCTAACGCTTCACACCACCTATCTTCCTGCCAGTAATTTTGTGCTTCTTTTTTAAATTGTTGGCTCCAATAGCCAAATCTTATATCATATACATTAATAGTAGGATAAATTGACATTTTTTATCTCCTATTTCAGTGGTGTTTGGTATTAGCCTGAATATATTCTTTATTTTTTTAATTTTTTTTTTGCTTCAATTTTTGTTTTTGGAATATCAAAAATAACTCTCAATCAGTAACTCTTAATTTGACACTATTTAAAAGGCGTATTTTGATACCAGATAAGTTTGAGACTATTTTTAGCAGTGGTAATTTTATTGCTACTGCAATAAAAAAAGTATGAACATAGGATACACCTGGTTAGATTCAAGTGAAGGCTGGAAGTACACCCAGCAGTCAACCTGATCTCTTAGGGGTTGAATGGTTAGGGTCGGCCTGCTTGTCTTTCAGCAAACCCTCGTGTATAATTCATTGTTCGCTTCTAAGTTCTGTCGCCAGTAAATAAGGCAAGAGAGAGGAATGTTAGAAAACAGATTACAAGTGAGATAAAACAATGATTATTGGAAATACCTGATGCTCAGAACAAGACACTTTCTTAAACAAATCGATATGATTTGCTGTTTATGTTACAAGTGATTGAGTACAGACTACAGAGAACATGATCGCAAGCAAATTTACCCAACTATAATCCTATGAGCTACCACTATCTTAGGTTTGCTAAGAAGACAGTACAAAATTGCAACAACATAAGCCCACCTTTCCACCATCGTCCTGAGGGGAAAGGGAACTGTAAAGACATAAGCAGGATCAGGCACATCTCTGGTGCCTGAGAAGGCAGGTTTACCTTTGTCTCAATGGGTGACCTCGGAAACAGCAAATCATGCTGTGTATCTCTCATCATTATAATTACTTGTCTGCCACGAATAACCAGGAAATTACACAACAAAACCAAACCGGAGTTCCTAGGTGTCTTTACCGCTTGCGCTGTGTTTTTTTGACTCTGACAAATTTTCTATGGGACTTGTCACCGCCACCTGTTCCCAATGAGAAGCTTCCTCCAGCATTAAACTCTAGACTACCTGAAGCTTGAAAAGATGGGTTCTGCGGAGCAGCAAGATTTGGTTGGCTTCCAAATTGAAAGGGATTTGCACCTGGTGGACCTGTAGAACCAAACTGATTCCCACCCGATGGAGCTGAAAAACCAAAAATTGAGCCAGGTGCAGTTGGTTGTTGGCTAAATACAGAAACTGAAGGCGCGGTTGCCTGAACTGTGTCCTCTGCCATGCTGTCCTCCATGCTCATTTGGTCATTATTACCAGATGAAGAACCAAATCCGAAGCTAGGATTTGGGGCACCGAACACAGACTGTGATGGAGTAGCAGATGCAGGTGAACTGAAGGGGAAAGGGGGAGCAGATGAGACACTAGAGGTTGATCCAAACACCATGGGTGCACTGCTCGTACCAGTATTAGAAGTTGCTCCGAAGGCAAACAACGTTGAGGAAGAAGAGGATGGTGTGGAACTAAATCCAGTAGATTTCGGTGCCTGCCAGTTGGAACCAAATACAGCAGATGCGGGGCTCGCCATGGAGCTAACAGAGCTGGACTCGGAAGTGGAAGAGTTAAGTCCAAACGTAGTACCAGAACTTAACAATTTAGATGTAGAGGAACCAAATGTGGAACTGCCAGAAGAGAAGGCTGTATTCACATAACCAAATGTGGAACTGCCAGAAGAGAAGGCTGAACTCGCAGTTGATGCAGGTGAACTAAATTGCATCGGCATACTCTGTGTTGAAGTTGCCAAACCAGTTCCAGCAGCAGAAACCTGAGTAGTGCCAGCATTAAAAGGATTAAAACCCTGAGATTGATTAGTAGCAGCTGAAGTTGTGCTCCCAGCATTGAAGTTAAAAGGACCACTTCCTGTGCTCATAACTGCAGATGTGGCATTCAAAACACTACTTTCTGTACTTGTAACTGCAGGGGATGTACCACCAAAAACACTATTTTCTTTGCCAGTAACTGCAGTGGTATCACCAAAAATATTATTGCCTGCATTCGTGATTGCAGAAGTACCACCAAAAATGCTGCCAGTTGTGCTTGTCATTGCAGAGGATGTGCCACTAGAAGCACTAAAACTTGTTTCTTTGGTCTTGACTTCTGTTGTTTCAGTAGTAATTGATGGTACTGTTAAGACTGAATTTGATGAGACAGTCCCAAATTTAAAAATAGATGCAGCTGTCAAGGTAGGTTCTGATGCCGATGCTGAAACAGAGAAGTTGCTATTCCCATTAGTGCTTGCAGCTGTGAAAGCAGTGGTAGTGGCATTAGTACTGCTGCTAGCAACACTGTTGGAAGGGATGCTAGATGATTTTTGACCAGTTAAGTTACTGGAAAATAGAGGCAGACTGGGAGAGGAAAATGAAGATGGGGTAGTAGAAGCAAGAAATCCATTATTTAGACTTGAACTATTGGAGGTGATGCCAAATGAGAATAGGCTTCCATTTGATGAAATTGATGTAGAAGGCACATTTTCAGCTGTCCTGAATGAGTTTCCGATCTTCAAACTGTCCTTATCATCACCTTTATCTAATCCAGGATCTCTTGTCACCAACTCAGTAGCACCAGTAGCAATAGGTGTAAAGCTGGACATTAGGCAAGAGAGAAAAAGTTAATAAACCATAAAAATTAAGATCTGGGGAAATTCAATGTCACAAAGTTTCACAAGAAATGCCATTGAATTGTTGACTTGGGAAAGGAAGAAAAGGAAACAACTGAACCAGATCAAGGTAACATCAATTTGGCATGCGCATTTATACCTGTGGTTGATCTTTTTCACAAGTTACAGCATATGTGAACCCATAATTTCTGCATTTAGCCTCATAGCACATATATATTGGCTTCACACTTTAAAGACATGACAATGAAAACCGTAAAAAAAAATACTAACATATATCTACTGACCTGAAACCCTTTGGTCCAGCATCAGATGATACACCCAACTTTTGGCCAGATGGGTCACTCATGACTGAGGTAAGTGTGAGTGGTGCAGCTTTATCACCAGTTCTATTGCTAAAATGGAAAAATTGAGAGGTGCCATTTGGTTCCTTTGGCAAAGCAACCTTCTCAGCGGTGCTAAATATTTGGGGCAAAGCATTCGAATACTTTGGTAGGGCAACTTCATCAGATATTGATTCTAACTTGTTTACCGCAGCCTGCTTATCAGTAATGGTAGGCAGAGGTGCTGCTGGGGAAATAAAGCCAATGCTCTTTTCCACAACCACAGACCCATCAATCCCTGCATTTTTTTTGTTCAATGTATAACTTGATGGGGAGTTGACTTCAGATTGGACCGGAGACTTCTCCACTACAACAGCCTCAGCAACAATGGTCTTCTTTTCTACCAATTTGGTATCCACCTTTTCTCTCCCTTCAGCCAACATACCAGATGCAGTCCCATTAGAGTAGTCATCATCATCAAGCTCCAGAAAATCCTTCAAAAGAGGGAATAAAATATCACACACTAGTACTAGAATATAGAGCATACTGAATTTATAACCACCTAGATGGTGGTCTGTGGCTGTTGCCACAGGTAATGTAGACCTCTATCAGTTCAATGTCATTGTAGTTTATTTCGAATAACCACAGTTGCCCATACATATATGTAAAAATAATTAAGTTGAATAATGCAAAAAAAAATTAAATCATATATTATTATGTCATAACCTAATTTTAATTAGCTTCAGTTTACATGTTGAAATAAATTGGATAAAAGATTTTAGTTGAAATTCTGAAAGAAATATTGTATCTGTATTGAATGGCTAAATTATTGCAATTTATATTCTTTTTATTTTATCAACATATTATAATTCTAATTATAAACAAAGTTAAAAAAATCGAGACAATTAAAATCAAGACAATCATGTACACTCATACTATTACTTTCATTTTTTTTAATTACATTATATTTCAGATAAGAAAAAAAAAGCAGCTAATGGGTCTAATCTCCATTTGTCCTGTGGCACAACAAATGATCACCATCACCCCAAATTTTCGGTTTAAATGTGGATATAATCAGATAAGAGGTTTAGTTGAAATTGTAGAAAAACTTTGTGCGGTCTAATGATCCTTGAATGGTTAAATTATTTGAAATTAAAATTTGAAGGACTGAAAATGCCTCTAACTGCATATGAAAGATAGGAGTGCAGTTTTTTTTCCCTTCAATTGCTCCTACATGCAGGGGACTAAGATGAATATAATTACACTAGAAGGATTAGAATGGGAACCCTCCATAGCAACCGAGAGTGAAGGAATGGCTTACAACTAGAAAGGATAATAATAAATTATCTGAAAGCTGAAGGGCTATACTGAAATTGCATCCAAAAAATGGCAGATGGCTAACTTTCCCCCATTCCAGCATCCACAACCCAATTTTAATGTTTAGTATGATGCCAGGATTTTCCAATCAAGATGACTACATTTTCTATGCCTGGATTATCAATACAGAAATGTATGTTTGTTTATTAAGCACGAGGAGAAACTAGTGCACAACCAACTTTAGATGGGTGGAAGACAATGGATAGAACCACGGCAAAATGCAAACTAAAAATCTCAGGTGCATGCTACAATCACTTGGACTGCCCACTCAAACCTAATATTAGAGGGAAAGGAAAGACAAGATACCCAGTGTGGCGTAACTTGGTCTACCCAATGTGATGTAACTCAGTCCACGGACAAGCAAAGGAAACTATTTTTTTTTTTAAAAAAAGAAGTGATTCCAGATGTGATAAGTGAAGAAATATAGAGAAAATAAATAGGCTAAGGAGACTAGTAAAGGGCCTTCATCCAACTTAGGTGTAAATATCAAATATTACTTGATGTAACAAATACCTCTTGTGCGCTCATCTGGAAAGCCCTTTTCTTTTGTACAGGAGCCTGAGCAAAGGTGCTCATCACAGGAAAAGCTGATGTTTTGACCCCAGCCAAATCATTCTTCAATAAACTTGTGGTATCCATACCATTTCCTGCCAAGGCTGACTTGCCACATGGAGCAATGGGTTTGCTAGGACCCTTTTCTTCAATTTTGTCTTGCTTTTGTGACACAGACTCTCTTGCATCAGGTAACAAGGTATCATGTTTCAAGGCTAACTTGTTAGTATCATTATCAATTTCTACAAACTTTGAAGAATCTACATTCTCCAGGCTTCTAAGAGCTGGTCCCCGTAGCATGGATGGTGACAACTTGGCAGGAGACTTCTCCCTTGATGAGACCAACACATCCAGCTGATGCAATATCTTTGATGCCATCTCACTTGACTTGGAGGGAACAGGGGTAAAAGTAGTACCATAGACATTGTTATCCCCATTATCCTTTGATGGTTCACCCACTAAAACTGGCTTCTCTGTTGAGGGTAGTTTTTGAGCAGCATTAGAGCCGATACCAGCTCCGCGAATAGAAAGGGTTCCAGAGGTAGGCAGAAGGTTTGATTTCTGACGAATTCTACGTATGGGACCAACAGATCCTATATCATTATCCAGGACAGAACTCCTCCGTTTTAAAGCCTGAAAAAGAAATAAACTAATCTGGTCACATAATGCTCGAGAATTCTAAATGTCTATGAAAATGTTTTTGATTGATTTCAGCACTGGTACCCCTTGTTTAGATCCAGAAAATCTGCTGCTCTCCAATGCATTCTGAGATGAAAATGAAGGTCCAGCGAAAGCATCACTTGATGTTCCGGCACCCTGGAAAATGAGGGGGGGAAGTGTTGATAATAAAAATTTAAATCACAATTTCGAACAGAAACAGATTTTCATATCATACCAACCTGGAGGCGAGTAGATGCATGAACTCTGGAGTATGGTGTTCGAGCCATATTGTATATAGCAGATCTGCCTCGAGACCTTGGTGTCACAAAATAATTCTCAGGAACCCCAGGACAGCCAGAAGAACGTGGCGTGAGTGACATCATTGGTGATTTTGGAGTGAATGTATGGTTGATCAGAGCTGTTGAATTATCCCGAAATGGCTGGCAGCGTGATTCTAGCATTGATGGTGATACTTTTGAAGGCCTACTACCCATGTAAGCTTTTGCAAGCTCTGTAGGTGAAGCAACATCCTCATTGACGACCTGAATAAAATTTTTGCCATTAAATGTGAATCAGAGCCACAATGCAAAGCCATGGGTGGGTATGCAGATGCACATGAGTGCATGAATTCACACATCATGTATAGGCAAGTCCTAACATTCTCCATAAAACAAGAGAAGAGAATCACGCCAAATCATATATCTATGTGAAACAAAAGCAAAGGTGCAAAGCCACTAAATGTGAAACAGGAGAAACAGCATAAAGCCGTGTGACTATGTGCATGTGCAGGTTTGCATGTACAAATAAATGCTTGTGTACACACATCATGTGTATGCACACTCTTACAACTTCTATGACACGAGAATCAACAAACCAACAAAAACGCTTGCAAGTGTCAGAACAATAGAGAAGAAGCATGAGAATTTCTCCTACACTTGAGCAGACAATAGGTGTTGAATTAATGCGGCTCTCAAACCCATTAGTAACGGGAACAGTCAATAACTCCTTTTTGCCTTCAGAGACCATGGCTCTTGAAGAAATCACTTCAGGTTTTTTCTCTTCATTACCAGTTGGAAAATCAGCAGTCCTGGATTGCAGCAGAGCTGTCAATCGATCAATCTCAGACCTGTAGAGAAATTAATAAAGAAAAAATTATGCCTTGCATCACCACATCATCATAATAAACACTTGAGAAAAATTATAAAATGCAGAAAAAAAAGGAATTATGACATCACAAATAAATATACAGATGAAGAAAGTTTCCACCGAGCATGTCTCAGATGTTACAATACATACATAACAGCTAATTCAAAGTCAGTGGATTTTAATTCTACAGTAACTTGCCTGGTAAAGGTCTTCTGCTTTAGAATTAATTCGAGTTCAGTGACCCCACCTCTATCGAAACTATTAATCAGACCACTGCTTGCATTGATGGCTTCTCTATGCACTTCAAGACAATCCTTTGAGAACAATTTTGCAAACAGAAAAAACATACGAGTCAAATTTGCAACACATAAATCACAAAGTTAGTATACATGAACCACAACTGCAAACATATGAAAATATCGCTGACGCATGCATGAAAATGATGAAAGTGAAGTTTTTATAATCCATAATAAAACGTATGCATTTAATTTACTCTTTGATCCATTAGAAAATTTCCTTATAGCTGATTTTAGATTCATTAAGGGGAAAAAAAAAGGAATATACAACTAGTCATGCCCTTTTCTCCCCATCACTCCTCTCTTTAATCCTGCAAATTTGATGGCTAATAATATTGCATACCTGAAACAGTTGTAAAAAGCTACAGAAAGTTCATGGTTTAACTAGTTGCAGTCTCAAAATGCACTAACATCAGTTATTAAAATCCCTTTGGTCCATTCTGTGTCAGCTAAAAAAAAAGCACAGCAGCAACGACATTCATAATCATGTAAGAATCTTAAAATAGATTTATATCTACATTATAAGGGAAAATACAGACATGTATTTTCTCCTCATAACTATTTCTACAACTCCCCAACATAAACAGGATTATCAACTAACAGAAGAATTTTTAAATAACCCTTGAATTTAGCGAGATTTGAACTTAGTCCCTCAAATAACATTGACATTCTTCCCAAATTCCCAGTTCCGACAACATAACCCAAAGTCATAAATCCATCAAAATCAACTAAATAACCAAGTGATAATGATTATAAGAAAAAAGCTGAACAGGAGCAAAAAGAAGCACAAAAGCAATCACTTACTGTGGAAGACATTCCCTTTGGCTTATCCAATGCTCCCGGGTTCACGTCTGTTTAAAACAACACATGATTCAAACAAATTCTCTCTTTAACAAAAAAAAAATTGAAATTTACTAACTGAAGTACAGTTAAGGAGTGAGCATCGTTAATTACAAATTTTAACTAACTGTAACAAACAAGCCCTGACTCATTAAAGAGAGAATCCCTGATTAACAATTCTTCTAGCCCAAAAACAATAATTCCCAAAATTCACCGAATCAAAAACCTAACTACGCCAATTCTACAACAAGAATCAAGCAAAAAGAAACCAACATCAACAAAAAAAAAAAACAATAACTCAACAAAATGAAAACATTTTCGAACCACAATCAAAAGAAACCCAACCTGTCTCCCGCTCCGTCTCCGGAGGCTGCGACCGAGGAGTTACCACCGGCGGCGCAGGTAGCCGTTTTCGAAAGACAGAGGCGAAAAGCCTGTGTGCGCTAGAAGCAATGAGTCTCTGAGCCGGATCCACTAATTTCGACAACCAACCATTACTAATCCCGCCAGGGTTTCGAATTGCCGTCGAAGGACGATCATACGGCGTCGTCTGCGTACTCCTTCGAAACGGCCGTTTTCGAAACTTCCCGTAGCCTCCTCGGTCTTCATACAGCCTCTCGTTACTTTCCCGACCAGCCGCCGCCGCCATTTAGAACCGCGAAATTAGGGTTACGGTGTGGAGAGAGAGAGAGGAAGAGTATGTTTTATTGTAGAGAGAGAGAAAAAGGCTAAAAAGAAACCAGTTTAGGGTTTTTATTTATTAGTTGAAAAGAAGAGAAGGGGTGGGGGGGTAGTATATCCGTATGTACTCATGGGTATTTTACACCCAGGTACGCCAATATTTTGTGTATTTGTTTAGTATTTTCCCTTTTTTGCTTTTATTAGAGAGCAGCGCTAAAATGTCGTGTAGGTGTGGTTGGAAGGGTGACAAACGAAACGAAGCATGGCCAGTATTGTGTGGTGGTATTTTAGGTTGATGAGATTAGTGATTTATTTGTTAAGGGATTGTGATTTTGATCTTGATTTTTTGTTTTTCTTTGTTTTTGGGTTTTTTATATAAAAAAATACTGATTGATTGTGAGGTAAATAAAAAGAAAACTTTGGGTGAGTATATTAGAATAATTACACATGATGAATGGCCCATGATCATGTATGTAGTGGGAATATACTTTTTACTATACTCCTTTTCACATGGGATCCTCCAATTAAGTGGTGTACCATGGGATTCCCATGGGACTTTGATTTGTGAAGAGGTGCAACTTGGAAGTGTGTGAGAACTAAGTACATGTCAAATTATAATTGAGAAAGTCCAAAACCAGCGCTATTTGTTCTTGGGAAAAAACAAACAAAAAAAAATTCAGCGTTTCTTTTACGAGTTTAGTAATTTGGTAGGTGATGTTTTTGCAAATTAATTGAAAATATATTAAAAAAATATTAAAAAATATACATATTTTTTATATTGTCGTATTAGAATCATCTTTATTTTTATTTTAAAATATAAAGTTTATTTGTATAAAAAAAAAGATTATAAAAGAATTAAAATAATATCTTGAAAAATCAAATTCAAACAAAACAATTAAAAAAACTATTATTAAAAAAAAGCATTAAAAGCTTGTGACTCAAATCATGATATCAAGATAAATTCATAAAAAAAAATTAAAGATAATCATAAAATTAATATTTAAAAAAAACAATGCAGAACAATAAGACCGTAAAAAGCCAAATCCTTGACAAATAAATGTCAAAAGATAAAGTGAGGAAAAAAAATCAATCACGTAAAAAAATTCAAGTAAAAATGAGGGAGAGAATAAATAAATAAACCATTAACTAGATGGAAAATAAAAAATTTTAATTTGAGGGTTAAATTAAGTTAAAAAATTGCTTTAAAAAAATTAAAAAAATGAGAGTCAAACTGGAAAAAACAAAACAACAAAAACTTTGATTGAGTGATGAAATTTAAAGCCAAAAAAAATCAACAAAAGAGCTAAAGAAGAAATAAAAAATAAAAAATATAAGAACTGAAATAAAATGAGAAATTGTAATTGAATGATTAAATTGTAAAAAAAAATTATATAAAAGAAATAAGAACGAAATAGAAAATTAAAATAATGAGAACTGAAATAAAACATATAAAAAATTACAATTGAAGGATTAAATTGAAAAAAACTTTTATAAAAAAGAACAATAACAAAATAATAAATTAAAAAAATTAGGATTAGAATTGAAAAACAAAAAACAAATAAGACAATTGTGCACTTAATCTGTAAAGAGGGAGAAAAGAAGGAAAAAACCATCGGTGACCATCTGATTACCATACGCCGCCACACACCAAAACATGTGGAAGAAGACATAGGGCGCGTCCAAAAAGGTGGCAGAAGGCTAGATTTGGCTACCGGGTGGCATCACGCACGCTACTTAAATGACACGAACACCACCCACCCACTCGCGCGTATTATTGCAACTTTTTCAATTTAAAAATTCAAAAGACAACGTACTTTCACTGTACATCAATAATGAAAAAATAATGAAAAAAGTTCTTGTCTAACAACCCAACTTTAAAAAAAAAAAGTATACGGAGGCAAATAAATATTTTCACTGTTAAGAAGCTTATGAAAAGTAAAAAAAAAAAAAACCATTTGTTAACAACTCTAAATTTCATGGACTCCAGGGGTAAAAATGTATATTTACAATGTTAGAAAAATAAAAATAAAACACAGACAACTCTGAATAATCTTTCAATAACCAATGGGTCAATGAAAAAAGATTAAACCACCCCTAACCTCGTTGTAGCAATTCATAATAAACATGTCTATTGCCACAAACTCCCATGCTCTTTAGAGTTTCTATTTTTAGTGATGCTTGTGTGTTTGTTTTGCACCTACTTTTGCGCTTGTGGTACAAAAAACACAACATGGTGTCTGGTAACTGTAAAAACTATGTTTTGTACTATGGGATCCACTAAAAATTAAGTTTAAAACGTAGTTTTCATGAAACAGTTTTTACATATTTTTTTAACTGAGTTTCGTAAAACACTGTTTGTTTTTTCGTTCCAAAAGCGCTTTTGAAAAAAATTGATAATTTTTTATTTTTTTCTTTACTTCAAATTAATTTTTTTTTGTGGTATTTTTAGATCATTTTGATACGCTGATATCAAAAATAAAAATATATTATTTTAATGCATTTCCAAGTAAAAAGCACTTTGAAAAGCAACCGCAACCGCACAACTACCAAATATTTTATACATGTTTTTTGCTGCACATAAACCTCAACCACAATTTTTATCAAACACGTATCTAAATCCAACTAACCACACAATATTTAAACTTATTTTTTTCAAACCACAACTACAAAAGCTATCTCAAAAACAAACACAAGTTTTTTAAAAGCTTTTCAAAAATAAAAAAATCAAAATAATTTTTTATTTTTTTAAAATTTTTAATACTAAAACATCAAAACTATAAAAAATACCTAAAAAACATTAATTTTATATTTTTTACAAAACAATTTAAAAAATAAAAGCTAACACATATACAAACGGTAGTCATAAAGCAATTTACAACAAAATAAGGAACCAATGCAGGCGCCAACAATTTAGCTTGCTTGATGTTTTGCCTAACAAGCTTTCATGAAAATACATCACAAGATCTTGAATATTTCCATCTGGGCAGATCACACCCCAAAAGTGAACTGGTTTGCCTGTCTTCAAGTTCCACAGGGAAGAAAGGAAGATGAAGAAACAAATGAAAAAAGGAAAACTAGAGGGAAGTATGGCAAGGATGCTAAAACCCAGAAAAAAGAATGCATTTCTTAGGACATCAAAATGTTCTGCCAACATATTTGGGTTCTGAAGAAGTAACAAAAGGAGCATACAAGTTCTCTTTCCACCTCAAAACTATTACAAAGATTGCAAGGTAGATTCCAATCGAAATGGAAAACCCAAATAAACACTGCCATGTAAACAGAAGGCCTGCTTGCTTCTCATAGTGGAGCAGCCATGCTCTTTACTATACACCGTAGTCCCTCAAAAAAAGAAGAGAGAATTAAACCGAACCTCGCCATTGCCTATGCAACTAAAGTTTGAGAGCTTCTCTAAAATTAATGCTGAAACTATGCTCCAGGCCCTTCCTTGCTGGACCTGCTACATTTCCCTTTTGCATCATGGCCACAAATTCGTTGTAATCTATGCGTCCATCCTGCAAAATTTATAAACAATCAATGACTACAAGCTCAGCATGCAACGCAGTTTTGCAAAGACAGAAAAGAGTTCGTTCACGAGCAACATATATGCAGTATAAGTTGCATTGCAGAAGCATTTTCAACACAGAATCCAAATAGCATATCCACTCTGCCAAACGTCTCTCAAAAACCATGAAAGAAAACCAATACGGATAAATTTCATATTCTTGATTGAAGATATTAGTGGACCAATTTGCATCCAGATAAAGTTTCTATAGGACCAGTAATGCCTCTGCAAATCAAATCATCATCATCTACTATATATTGCGTTTGAACGTGTCTTCCTCAAAGGTCACCAAGTAGACCATTCATCCCTTCCCATCTCTATTCTTGTCAAAACCTCTTCCCATCACTGGTTCAATTAAAATGAAATCTTCAAAAGAAAAAGGGAAAAAAACGATAAACATATCACTTACATTGTCCTGATCAACTTCTTTGATCATTTCTTCCAAGCGAACATCCCCTATTCCAAACTCCTCACAAGCTTGCTGAAGCTCATCGGGAGTAATGTAGCCACTTCCATCCTTATCAAAGTATGAGAAAGCTGCAAATAGATGATCCTGTCTCTCAATTTTGTTTAGATGAAGCGTGGCAGCAATGAACTCTCCATAATCAATTGTGCCACTATTGTCTACATCAGCCTGCAATTTAAGAGTATGCAATAAATTAAAGAAGGATTTTAGACATAAAAGTATCTCCCATACTTTAGATTTTTGTGAAATTTGCGATCATAATCTAACTCTTCTTCAAGCAATGAAGTACCCCACATCTAGACCTAAATCACTCGGAAGGAATGAAATAAGTCACAGCAATACCTTTTGTTGGGCTGGCAGTATAAAAGTTAACAGTTATTTTCATGAAATACATTGAGTTCACATTTAGAATATCCCCCCTACACGTTCATTTCTTGTCAATACAATATAGTTACTTTCCTAGCTTAAAGATGGAATCAGGACTTCCTATGATACTCACTGCTTGCATCAGATCATAAATTTCAGATTCCTTAAGATTAGCTCCAACTCTTTTCAATCCAGCCTTGAGTTCTTCAAAAGTGATTTGACCACTGCCATCAGAGTCTATCATCTTGAACATCTCCTTTAGGCCAGCTATTTCTTCTTCAGATAGGGTCTCTGCAATGATCTGCAAGAGGAAAAAGACAAATCCATCATTCTACATCTTCAGAAACTTCTACTTTAAATTCCTGCACTTAAATGATGCAACATCTGAATACAGTTATTTTAATTCCAGATTCTAAGCATTTCCAGAATATATAATATTCGAATGCTTCAAGGTTCATTACAACATCATGTCTTGCACATGTGGAGACTTACTCCAAGACCCATTCTGGAGCCCGAGACTTACTCTAAGAGCCATTTTCTTTAGCTTATTCATAGCAGAGAACTGCTTCAGACGACTCAATACAGCTGAATCCAGAGGCTTGTCAGGAGCTACACCATCTTCATGCACCCAAGGATGGCCTGCAAGAAGTATGACCCACACATCAGAGATGAAAAGGAATCCTACTGGATAAAAAATAAGGAGGTCTTGATTTCATATTAAGATTTTCTAACATGAAATGAAAGAGAAACAGAAAAACCACCCAACCTGAGCTTTCCAAAGAAGTCTGGAAAAAAGCAAGAGGTTCAGATGTTATTTTTTAAAATAATGCGCTCTGTTCTTTTTTCTGTCTCTAACACTTTTGCTTGATTATAAGAATCTATCAACACTGCAGATAACCTGGGGAGATGTGGCTGAATGACTCTGGCATCGTTTGGAATTGTGTTCCAAAAGGCGTTTCATGAAAATTAATTAATTTATTTTTTGCTTAAAATTATTTTTTTATGTTTTTAGGTTGTTTTAATGTGCTAATATCAAAAATAATTTTTTAAAAATAAAAAAAATAATTATTTTGATGCATTTCTAAGTGAAAAACACTTTGATCACATCAATACAAGTCCTGTCGAGGATTTAAAGATCATGTACAACCATTCTGAACACATGTTTACCCTTCATTCAAAAGATAAGAAACCCATGTAAAGAGACTGCCATTTGGCATGATATAGTAATAGTCTGACATGTCATGCATTGAAACTCAGAAAAACCAATTTTCTCATAGGGTTAATTTGTCAGTCTTGAGCATTTCATTTCTGTTTTTATTCAGGCAATAATCCAATGTAACTACCCGTAAATCAAGAGATAAGAAAAAAGGAATAATCAAGACTCACACAGAACTTCATGTGCCGTTAAACGCCTTCTGGGGTCTCGAACAAGCATTCTCCTCACTAAATCCTTGGCACTTTCAGAGATACTAGGCCAAGGGTCTGATGAAAAGTCAAGATCACCATGCAGGACCTGTTCAAATATCTCCTGCTCGGTCTCTGGATAACCGTGACAAGCAAGATGAAACAAGAGATGGTGGAAATTCTATTAAGTTAAATTTGGATCACATTTAGACAAACTGCAGAAACAACTAAATTTAGGAAGCTAGTAAATGACAAAGTTCTCACCAGCCCAAAAGGGAGGAACTCCACTTAACAAAATGTAAATGATGACTCCGGCACTCCAAACATCTGCTTCAGGACCATAACGCTTTTTCAGAACCTCAGGAGCAACATAGTACGGACTCCCAACCACATCGTGAAATCTCTCTCCTGGAAAGAGAACCGTCAATTTTCAAGTAGAATCTTTAAGGCAAATTTATGGCTTCTTACACAAGGTCTTGCAGTATATTTGTCCGAGGAAACATATGATTATAGAATTGAGAAGCAAGTTGTCAAATAAAAAAAATGGTAATGAAAATAACACAAGATCAATTCCAGTAGATGCTGAAAGTACAAGGATAAGAACATACCTGGCTTGAAGAATATTGACAAACCGAAGTCAATTGTTTTTAGAAGTGAGTCCTCTTTTTGGTTAACAAACAGAAAATTCTCAGGTTTAAGGTCTCGATGCATCACACCCAGTGAATGACAAGCTTCAACCACTCCAACTATAGTTCGAGTAAGCTCAGCTGCCTTTCTTTCGGTATAATGCCCGCGCTTAATAATCCTATCAAAGAGCTCACCACCAGCACAAATCTCCATAACAACATGAACTGCCACAGCATCCTCATAAGCCCCTTTAATAGATATAACATTTGGGTGGCCAGCCAAATGGTGCATTATCGAGATTTCCCTTCTTACATCCTCAACATCCTCATCAGTTAACAACTTCCTCTTAGCAATCGATTTGCATGCAAATTCTTTCTTTGTCGCTTTCTCCACGCATAGAAATGTTGTCCCAAATTGACCTTGTCCTAGTTTCTTTCCCAAACTAAAGAACTCTTTCAGATTACCAGCTTTAGTTTTTAAAACAGATTCAGTTCTAAGCCCAGCACTAGACACCCTTTTCACTTGAGGGGGCTTCTTAGGCTTTGCAGGCTCATCTGATTTTTCCGATTTCTCTGGTGCTTCGGGTTTTGGGATGGTCATCTGTTCCGGGGGTTTGCTCTGAACTGGCAAAGGCGGTTCAGATTCTCTAGATACTGCCTCAAGTTCATGGACAGACTCTCCATTAGTCTGAGAAATTGAATCATCTGGCGATCGAGTCCGCCACATTGCAGCGGATACAGATTGGAAAAAACCATTCTTGGAAATGCTCGGTCCTACACAAGTATTACCCATCTATCCAGCACTCAATCACTTCTAACCACCCCCACTAATCTCAACATCAAGATCTAGTCCTACAGACTCTACCAACACAACACAACTGATTTGAACTTCAAATTACTAACAATATGATCACTATGAGAACTCGAACACCATCAGCTTATGGAAAAATATCAGCAAATAGAATCAAAAGTCAACCAACTATCACAAAAATTCTTGAAATTATCTGCTTTTCTAAAACAAAAACATTTGAACTTCAAATTACTAACAATATGATCACTATGAAAACTCGAACACCATCAGCTTATGGAAAAATATCAGCAAATAGAATCAAAAGTCAACCAACTATCACAAAAATTCTTGAAATTATCTGCTTTTCTAAAACAAAAACATTTGAACTTCAAATTACTAACAATATGATCACTATGAAAACTCGAACACCATCAGCTTATGGAAAAATATCAGCAAATAGAATCAAAAGTCAACCAACTATCACAAAAATTCTTGAAATTATCTGCTTTTCTAAAACAAAAACATTTGAACTTCAAATTACTAACAATATGATCACTATGAAAACTCGAACACCATCAGCTTATGGAAAAATATCAGCAAATAGAATCAAAAGTCAACCAACTATCACAAAAATTCTTGAAATTATCTGCTTTTCTAAAACAAAAACATTTGAACTTCAAATTACTAACAATATGATCACTATGAAAACTCGAACACCATCAGCTTATGGAAAAATATCAGCAAATAGAATCAAAAGTCAACCAACTATCACAAAAATTCTTGAAATTATCTGCTTTTCTAAAACAAAAACATTTGTCGAATTGCAAATACAAAACGATTGACCTTTAGTCGACAAATCACAGCAAATACCAGAGTTTTTCAGCAAAATACAACAAATAAAGAATCCCAAAACAGTCAAACCTTCTTGATCAGTGACTAAATCCACTATTAGTACAACAGCAAACAAAAACACCAACTTAATAGATCGAGGAATAATGACTAACAAAGAAAAACTCAAGATTCAACGATCCAAAAAACAGTAACAAATGAACAAAACAAGCCCTGCCCTTGAAAACAAATAGGGTAGAAAAACAGAAAGTCAAGATCTTGATCAAAGTTAAAGCATGGCAATTGGTTTACCAGGTCTGTTCGCTGCAAATTAAAGAAGAAAGAAAGGGGCGACTTGGTTTATGGTGGGTATGAATGTCTTTTCTCAGTTTCTTATGGCGTGTGTTGGTACGTGCATAGGCTTGCCTTTTCTTTATGGATAAATTTTGCTAATTGCATAATAAAATAAGCAGACAGGTATGTGTGTACTGTTGAGTTGTGTTAGAGGTTTGAACCATCGGCTAAAAACGCGTCGTGTTGGTGGCGGATTTTCCAATCCCGACCTTTGCGGTTGATTGTTTTTTCAACTACGGTTTGTTGGGTCCCACGTTAACTTCAGTTTTGATCCGGGGTGTTTGTATCTGTGTTTCAAACCATTTTAAAGTGTTTTTTTTTAATTATTAAATTAATTTTTTTAATAATCTTGACAAGCTAATATTAAAATATTTAAAAAAAACCATAAGACGCCGAATATTAATCCTATAGAATTTTTAGCCGGCTCTAAAAATAATTAATCATGTTTAGAAGGCTTTTTGTTTTTTTTCCCTAACCGCATTTCTTTAAAACTCTAATTTTTTTTTAGCTTTAAATTAGTTTTTTCTTGGTATTTTAAAATTATTTTAATAAGCAATGTTAAAGATAATTTTTTAAAAAATTAATAATATTATTTTAATATATTTTTAAACAAATATTTTTTAAAAAATAACCATTATGATATCATCCATCACTATTACATCCATGTTTGCATTCTCATAAAGGTATTTATTTCATTCGCAGAAAATATTAGATGGATGAAGAATGAAAAAATCAAATCCAGATTCATGAAAAAATGATAAGAACATTTTTATACCGGCTAAGAAATATAATCTACATTTCTTGAAATTCTAGTTTTAAATTTTAGAGCTGGTATTTGTGATCTTTCTTTATGACCCACCAATCAAAGCTAACACCTCTTCCTCGGATGGAATTCCTATATTTATGGCTTAGAATATGCTGTTGTGTTTTTTGTCAACCAGGATTTAGTTCGATTCCAAGAAGACAGGTTTAGCCATTTTGGAGTTTCTTCGAGCTTAGGCCTGGGTTGAGCTACGATCTTGTACGCCTGCGTAGGGTCGTGTTTCTTTTGATGCTGGGCTTATTTCAGGACCCAATTTTGTAACCTTAAATTGCAAGTAAAACAAAAAACCTTATTTTGCTTTTGGTAATAATTCCCATGCACAGAATCACGTGTTGAATTAGGTTTTCCTTTTCTATCCCCCCACCCTCTTTTTAACAGAATAGGAAACTTGGCTTGCAAGGTACACGAGTTCCCATATCGAGCATTGTCCATTCCATTAACACAATAGCACAGTACTAGCGTATATATATATCCTTCAATCACCAAACCTAATCTCTTGCAATAATTCAAGCTTGTTGGGGGCTACGTTTCTTTCTCAGGCAAACCAGTTTTCTCAATGGCAGAAGATCATGGTAGAAGCAAAATCTCCACCATCCAAGAGTGGTTATGTAGCCTTGAATACGAGGCATGTCTAGCTATAGTCTTTCTTGCAGTATTCCTAGCCATGGTTTTTATGCCATGGTACAACAATCTGCAGCCCCCCTTGATTAGTTTTTCAGGGCAGGTGAAATTCCTTCTCCCAATCATGCTATTGCTCCTATACAAGCTAGTGCTCTGGTTATTGCCAGTCGTCGAAGACAATGGCAGAGAGCAGAACGTTTGGTTTGGTAGCTTGGTCGAGGGCTGCAGCATGTTGGCCGGGGCTGGTTTGATAATGCTAATTTTTGTTCTTGGGAGCCTGCAGTCAACCATACATGATAGCTATAGCTGGGCGCCATTTTAATTAAGGGAGTTAGGTGATATGCGAATTTACAATTATAATTCAATATATTCTCATTTTTTACAATATGATTGTGTTTGGTTAGCTAGTGAGTAGCTTAATTAATTATGGAAAAATATATCAACAAATAGAATCAAGATTGAAGCAACTACCACGAAAACTCTTGAAAGTAAATATTTTTTTATGGGATGGCTAGTGTTATTTAATTTATTACATGTTCTTGTTATTAAGTTTCTTCTTCTTCTTTTAATGGCATGTTAGTAATTTATGGACCGTGCTTAATATTGGGATAATTAAGAAAGAACCATACATGTTGGGTTTTTTTTTTTTTTTTAAAAATAAATTTTAATAAAGGCTTGAACTAACCACTAAGTTAACTAAATTTATCCGAGTTAACTTATAATTAGTTTAATTTAAAATACAGCCCGATCAACAAGGTGGTTTTGATGCCAAATATCAGGGATCTCATCGGGTATGAATGTGGACTGTGGGTTAAATTATGGGCCAGGTTGAGATGGTGCTCGGCCCATTATGAAACTCGGCCCAGTCCGTGTTATTACTTCTTTGAGACTGGGCCCGTTGAGTTCAAACGAAACATAGCTTATATAACAGTAACTTGTATTTTAACACCACTTTACGTCAAACAGTGGAAACAGACAGAAAAAAGAATGAAAACATGTTATTGGCTTGCGGTCAGGTCAAATCTCTCGCCCACCCCATCCATTGGATTTGATGTTTTTGGTTTGATTGTTATTATTATTATTATTATTTTTTTGTCAGAACGCTCCAAGTTAGTTATTTGACAATTTGAAATCCTCCCCGCAAGTGGGGGACACAGCAAATAAATATGAAAGGGGCCCAGATTTTAAAATAATTGGTTTTTAAAATATTTTTTATTTTAAAATATATTAAAACAATAAATTTTTTTTAATTTTTTTTATTAGTATATCAAAATAATAAGAAATTATAAGAAATAATTTTAAATACAAAATAAATTGAATCTCAAACCAAACAATGTAAGAATCTTATCAGAATAAATTGAATAATCCCAAATAAATTAACAAGCCATGCACCAATTATATCCCTCATAATCTTATCACCTGGCGTTAAGCCCGTGTGGTTTGATTTAAACCACATCAACAGCCATTTAAAAAAGCAATAAAGAACAAAAGCTTGTCAGCAATTAAAGAAAAGCAGTGTGGCCTTGTTGGATTGGACTTGAAACAATTATGAAAATTAAATAAAGAAGGGCAAATCTTTTTTAAAAAATACATCGAATTACCGAGCACTGTCGAGTTTGCCCCTGGACAAAATTTTACATCAATTCCATCCTTCAACAACTTCGATTTACAAGGCCATTCGTGCTCGGTCGATATCGGAGTCTTATAACCAATTTAATTGACAAATTTTGAAACTCGAGGTCGAGGGATAGAAATCATATAAAAACTGAAACCACTGTGTCTTGTTAGGAATCAAAGAAACTTCAGAGAAATTGCTCTCTCTCTCTCTCTGGTCTCAGGTCTTCAAAGAGGGGAAAAAAAAATAAAATTGAATCGAAGACAGATTGATGTTTGAATTGAAGATGGCTGGTCACATGAAGACAAACCCTTTAATTATTATTCATCGAATATCTCCACGCCGGCTCACCAGCAGACCTTCTAGAAACACAAACCACGTTCTATTTCTATCTAGAATGAAGACTTTTCCTTCTTTTATTTATTTATTTATATATATATATATATCCCCCGTCCTTTGATGGAGCCATGTACAAGTCATGCACAGTCATGCACAGTTTGTGTGCTAGTGGCTTTCTTCTTTCAGTTATTATAATTTATAAAATTGTGATTGTTTTTTAAAATATTTTTTATTTAAAAATATATTAAAATAAATTATTTTATTTTTAAAAAATTATTTTTAAAATCAATGCATCAAAATGATGTAAAAATATAAAAAAATATTAATTTAAAACAAATAAAAAAATTAAAAAAAATTAATTTTTTAAAAGTGTTTTTGAAACGTAAAAACAAACAAGGTTTTTCACATAAAAATCATACTGATTATAAGTCGTGATTAAACCTATGTTGTTGAAATTAATAGTTGACCCGATAAGTATCATGTTTTAAATTAAATTAAGTGTAAATTAAGATAGTCAAATTTGATTTATTTTCTCAAAATCTATTTTTTAAAAAATTAAAAATAATATCATCTTAGTTTATTTTTTAAATCCCAAAACAATATTTTTTGAGAAAAATTAATTTAGGTTAGTTTGTTCAACATTTTAGCCCGGTTCTTAGGTAAATCCAAAATAGTAACGTGTTAGTTGGTTTTAATTTCTAAAACGGTGACGTGCACGGGTTTTTTACACTTGATATTTGCCCTCCTCCCAAGAACGTACACTTGATATACACAACAATATTCCAATCTAAAAAAAAAAAAGAAGAAAAGAGAGATTACTTAAACTACAAGGAATTTATTCACGCTTGACATGCCTTTTTCCATACAGAGTTCACACACAAAGCATTGAGAAGATCATCATCTTCATTCGGTGCGTGTTAGGCAACAAACTGCAATATAAATTTGTAAAAATATTTTTCAATTCAAATTATATTTTTTTGATTTTTTATATCAATATATTAAAATTATAAAAAATATCAATTTAATATGTTTTAAAAAAACATTTTAAAAAACATGTGAAACCACAAAAATAAAAAATTCTTAGTTATTTTTCCATTATAATCCAGGCTAGCCAAGCCAAATTATTTAGATGGTGTTTGAGAATCTGTTAGCGGTTATTTTTTAAAATGTTTTTTATTTAAAAATATAAAAAATATTAATTTAAAAATAAAAATTTAATTTTCTTAAAAATTATTTTTAAAACATGGAATCAAACATCTATTATTGTCACACCTGTTTGGATTTGAGAGTGTGGTTGCGGTTACTTTTCAAAGTACTTTTCACTTAGAAAATGCATCAAAATAATATTTTTTTATTTTTCAAAAATTAATTTGATATTAGCACATTAAAATAATTTAAAAATACTAAAAAAATATTAATTTAAAGTAAAAAAATATAAAAAAATTTTAAATTTTTTAAAAATAATTTTAAAACACAAAAAGAAACATAAAACAATTCTAATGAACCAATGAATTGAAGAGGCTGATCCCCCACGCATTAACAGCTTGAGCTTTCTGTGTTTTGATTTCAAAAAGATCTTGAAACAATCAAAAGCCAACAACTGTAAGAACACTACAGGAAATCTCACCCTAGATAATGCCCTACTTTTAATAGGGTTGGCGTTGTCCTTACAAGTTGTTGATATTTTTGCCTTGGAGTAATTGCCAAGAATCATTTAAAGCTTCTAATCAATTCACACGTTTCATTTTTTTTTTTAATTTAGAATTTATTATAAACACTCGATAGCATTATCAGTAAAATAATAATAATTTAATCAGTATCTTTGATTTTGATTCAAGTATTTGGTTTTGATTACCTTTTATCATAAAGTTTATTCAGATAATGCTTAATTAATGAATTTACAAGTCTTAAACTAAAAATCAATTATTTTTTTAATACAACACTAAGTAAAAAAACCATGGTTTAATGTGCAAGTAATAATATGATGTAGGGTGTTTTTTAATTAAAAAAATATTTTTTATTTTTAATATCAGTGTATTAAAACTATAAAAAACACTATTAATTTAATATTTATTTATATAAAAATTAATTTTAAAAACAAACTCCAATACTATTAAAATCTAAAACTCTCTCTACATTTTGATTTTGATGTTCCTATTTTTTAATCTAATAAGCGCACACATTGTTTTTTTTTATAAAAAAAAAAAACTCTTACCTGTCGCCTTCCATTGCTGACTACTTCCTCGTTCCTTGCAAACCCCGTCGTCTCCTCAACAATGCCTCTGACTTTGGACAAGTCTCTGTGTTCGTTAAACACGCTTCTTCGACCTCTATTACTTCTGCACCAGCTCAAACTTGCTACAATAATTTTTAAGCCCCCCCACCCACCCCCTCTCTCTTTCTCTCCCTCTACTTGTCGTTGGTTTTGCTGTAGTTTTGCACGAGAAGTAAGTGCTAGTTGTTTCAAAGTGTAAAGGGGAGCTCTATCACAGTACAGGTGACTTTGCTCTGTGCCTGTCTGTTGAATTTTGATTTTTTTCTTTTTGTTCATCCTGTAGAGAAAGAGTGAGTCTTTTTGTAGCTTAAGCTGTTTTTAGTTTCCGGGTTTTGGTTAAAAGTCAAATCTTTGCTGCCGCTGCTGTTGTGATTTTTTACAGAGAGAGGTTAGAATCAAGTCTTATGCTGGTGGAGGGTTATTTTAGCTCTAGATCATGGCCACAGAGAGGGCTTTACTGATCCCATCACCAAGAACCCCAAATATTACTCAGGATTTGCCTAGTTTACCTGTTTCATCTAATAGCGAAGTAAAAGTCAACCTTGATAATCCCAGATTGGTTTCTGGGATGGACTCTCAAAACCCAACTGAAAGTTCATCAAGTTATGAGATTTCTCTTAAATCTGCATCAAGAAGAAGTCTTTCTTCAAATCCATCAAGGGCTTCACGTGGGAATTCAATTGGAGCAGGGAGTTTTCGTGATCTAGGATCAAAACCTGTGATGCTGGGGTCTAGACGAGGTGATTCCGAGGTGTTTAGTGCATCCCAGAAAGAAATTAGCGATGAAGATGCTAGGCTGGTTTACTTAAATGACCCTGCAAAGTCAAATGAGAGGTTTGAGTTTACTGGGAACTCAGTTCACACTGCGAAATATTCTCTCATTTCGTTCATACCTCGAAATTTGTTCGAGCAGTTTCATAGAGTTGCATATGTATACTTCCTTATTATTGCTGTGCTCAATCAGCTCCCCCAGCTCGCAGTTTTCGGCAGGACAGCTTCCATTTTGCCACTCGCCTTTGTGCTGCTAGTTACAGCAGTTAAAGATGCTTTTGAAGATTGGAGAAGGCATATGTCAGATAGAATTGAAAACAGTAGATTGGCTTGGGTTTTGGTCAATGATCAGTTTCAAGAAAAGAAATGGAAGGACATTCAGGTTGGTGAGATAATCAAGATTCAGGCAAATGACACTCTTCCTTGTGATATGGTGCTGCTCTCCACTAGTGATTCAACTGGGGTGGCCTATGTGCAGACTATAAATTTGGACGGAGAGTCGAATTTGAAGACCAGGTATGCAAAGCAAGAGACCCTTTCAAAGATTCCTGAAAAGGAAAAGATTAGTGGGCTGATCAAGTGTGAGAAACCCAATAGAAACATCTATGGATTTCAGGCAAACATGGACATTGATGGGAAACGACTGTCACTTGGGCCCTCCAATATTATTCTTCGTGGCTGTGAGCTCAAAAATACCTCCTGGGCAATTGGAGTTGCAGTGTATTGTGGCCGTGAGACCAAGGCAATGCTTAACAACTCGGGAGCCTCATCAAAAAGGAGCTGGCTTGAGACACGTATGAATTCAGAGATCATTGTACTCTCTGTGTTTCTTATTGCTTTGTGTACCGTCGTCTCCATCTCTGCTGCTGTGTGGTTAGGGCGCCACCGTGACGAGTTAGACACTATACCCTTTTATAGAAGAAAACGTTTCAACGAGGCAGACCCAAAGAACTATAATTATTATGGATGGGCGGCAGAGATAGTTTTTACGTTCCTCATGTCAATTATCGTGTTCCAGATCATGATCCCTATTTCTTTGTACATTTCTATGGAGCTTGTCCGGGTTGGCCAGGCTTACTTCATGATTCGAGATACGCAAATGTACGACGAGGCTTCAAATTCAAGATTTCAATGCCGGGCGTTGAATATAAATGAGGATTTAGGTCAGATAAAGTATGTTTTCTCTGATAAAACTGGTACACTCACTGAGAACAAGATGGAATTTCAATGTGCAAGCGTATGGGGAGTAGATTACAGTGATGGGAAGGCCAACACACAAAATCAGCAAGCTAGATATTCTGTCAAAGGTAGTCAATCTTTGTTATTAACCATGTATTTTCAAGTCTGAAATTATCGATTTGTTCTACAAAAACTAATTTTCTCTTTTTTGTATGTTCTTTGCGTGCCTTGTTTTGTTATCAGTGGATGGGAAGGTTGTGAGGCCGAAGATGACCGTGAAGGTTGATCCCCAGCTTTTAGAATTATCAAGAAGTGAAAGGGATACAGAAGAAATCAAACATGTACATGATTTCTTCCTTGCATTGGCAGCTTGCAACACAATTGTGCCTCTTATTGTCGAGGACAAGTCTGATCCTACCATGAAGTTGATGGATTACCAAGGGGAGTCTCCAGATGAACAGGCACTGGCTTATGCTGCTGCAGCGTATGGCTTTATGCTTGTAGAACGGACTTCTGGCCATATAGTTATTGATATTCACGGAGAAAGACAAAGGTACAATTTTTCCATTGCTTCTCTCTCTCCTTTTTTTCCCTCCCATTTCTTTGCCATACTTTGTATTGTTACTGTCATTATTCTACAACCACTTCATTGATAAGTACTGCTGCAACTAAGTTGTACATCGTTACATTACAAAGCATTTGAAAGACGTGAATGAAGTGATATGTCTACCCATTTTAGAGTCTACTGCTACATCCAGCCTTTTGGTGGAGGAGGATTAAAAGGTTTTTACTCATTTGGATGAAATTTTTTTATTTTTTAAAATCCCTTCCATAAAGGGTTGTTTTCTGAGATATAGGTGACCACGTTCTATGTTTTTTCTCAACTGTGGATTATTTTTGATGAATCATAATGGATTGACAAAGTGATCGGAATAGTGATAGCACTGCTTGGAGCTGCTACAGTTGGTTACTTGTTCCACCGACTGTTGTTGTCAGTTTGAGTTTTCTTCCTGAAAAGCTGGTTCTTACTATTTCCCACATGACCGTGCAGGTTCAATGTTTTTGGCTTGCATGAGTTTGATAGTGACCGGAAGAGGATGTCAGTTATACTGGGGTGCCCTGACAGTACTGTGAGAGTCTTTGTAAAAGGTGCCGATTCATCCATGCTTAGTGTGATAGATAGATCCCTGAACAAGAATGTAATACAGACAACCAAAGGTCATCTCCACGCTTACTCCTCACTGGGTTTGAGAACACTCGTTATCGGGATGCGTGACTTAAGTGAGTCAGAGTTTGAGGAGTGGCACTTCTCTTTTGAGGCAGCTAGCACAGCTGTAGTTGGCAGGGCTGCTTTGCTTCGTAAGGTTGCTGGCAATGTTGAAAAGAGTCTCACAATACTGGGTGCATCAGCCATTGAAGATAAACTGCAGAAAGGGGTGCCAGAAGCCATAGAATCTTTGAGGACAGCAGGGATTAAAGTATGGGTTTTGACCGGGGACAAGCAAGAAACTGCCATTTCAATTGGCTACTCCTCAAAGCTCCTAACAAACAAAATGACCCAGATTATAATTAATAGCAACTCTAGGCAGTCATGTCGGAAATGTTTAGAAGATGCCTTGGTCATGTCTAAGAATCTCGGGACCGTGTCTGAAACATCAGATAACACCGGAACAAGTTCTGAAGCTGCTAGAAGCCTTGTGGCCTTGATTATCGATGGTACGAGCCTTGTCTATATACTTGACAGTGAACTTGAAGCGCAGGTAATTGCTTACAAATTATCCTTTATCTTTCTCTATTTCATATCAAAGCTGTTGTTTGCTGATGTAGCTTACTTCTCCTTGGCTTTAGCTCTTCCAATTGGCCAGTACATGTTCCGTGGTCCTTTGTTGCCGGGTGGCTCCATTGCAGAAAGCTGGCATTGTGGCGCTAGTGAAGAAGAGGACTACTGACATGACACTCTCCATTGGAGATGGTATTCTCTTGATTTATGTTAGATAACTATCTTATGCTTCCAAAGAGCAAACTTTAGGAGCCCAGGAATATATTTTTCCTGTTCTCTCTCTGGTGTTTTAGGCTGACACTGGAAAAAATCTTCTGAAACTTCACAGGAGCTAATGACGTCTCAATGATCCAAATGGCTGATGTGGGGGTTGGCATCAGTGGGCAAGAGGGTCGGCAAGCTGTAATGGCATCGGATTTTTCAATGGGGCAATTCAGATTCTTGGTTCCACTTTTATTAGTCCATGGACACTGGAACTACCAGCGTATGGGCTACATGATACTTTACAATTTTTACAGGAATGCCGTCTTTGTTTTCGTTTTATTCTGGTGAGTGATACTTGTTAAATTATGTTTCGATCATTTTATACATGCAAAATTCTTCTAAATATGCCAACTAGTTTAGCTAGTTAAAGCAGGCATAAATTAACTCCTTGCACAAACCTAAACTACTCCTTCGCTTATCGACGAAGAAACAGGCAATTCTTTGCTTATCTGCAATTGAATGCATACCTAATTATCTCTTTGTGGATTGTTCTTATATAGGTGTATTTCTAAATAAACTCCCTTCCTTCTTTACCTTCTTTGAAATGGATGTTTACCCTGCAGCCATGATAACAATGGCATTTAATGTTCTTTTGTGCACTCTGTGCAGGTATGCGCTCTTTGCTTGTTTCACTTTGACGACTGCAATCAACGAGTGGAGCAGCATGTTGTATTCTATAATTTACACTTCACTGCCCACCATTGTTGTTGCTATTTTTGACAAGGACCTAAGTAGAAGGAATCTCCTACAGTACCCTCAGCTTTATGGAGCTGGACAAAGACAAGAGGCGTATGACAGAAAATTGTTTTGGCTAACAATGTCGGACACTCTGTGGCAAAGTGTGGTTGTCTTTTTCGTCCCTCTCTTTGCATATTGGGCGAGCACCATCGATGTGCCAAGTATCGGAGACCTTTGGACACTCGCGGTGGTTATTTTGGTTAATCTGCACTTGGCCATGGACATCATCCGATGGAATTGGATCTTTCACGCAGTTATCTGGGGATCTATAGTAGCAACTTTCATTTGTGTCATGATCCTCGATGCCTTTCCCATGTTTGCTGGTTACTGGTATGCCCTCCTCTCTTTCACAGATGTAGATATTTCCTGTATATATTCTTTAGTTATGTTCACAAAAAAGCTATGTATATATGGACTGACTAACACTTGCACCTGGAACGTAATCTGACAGGGCAATCTTCAACATAATGGGGGAGGGATCTTTTTGGGTGTGCTTGTTTATTATAATCATAGCAGCACTCCTTCCTCGTTTTGTTGTCAAAGTACTGTATCAATACTTCACTCCTGATGACATTCAGATTGCAAGAGAAGCTGAGAAGTTCGGAAATCTAAGGGACATACCGGTAGAGGTAGAAATGAATCCCATCATGGAACCATCTTCTCCTCGGAGATGATGATGATGACTGGTAATCTTGGTTCCATGTAAATGGCCATACATTTTTGTTTTCGTTAAAAAATCATCACATTCTTTTCGGCATCTTGAGAGCATTATCTCTCGAGTTCCTGGATTTTCATTGTTTGGTATCCGAAGGATACATAGAGGCAGTAATACTTTAGGTATTGTATTTACACAATGTTGTTTCACATGGAAATATTATTGTAAATTAACATTTTTTCGAACAAGATAAAAGAAGTTCAATACATAAATATACGTGAATTTTCCCATGAAAGAATCTGATGTGTTTCTTTCGTCTATTAACATCTGCAAATATTCCAATATAACAAAAGATGTTGAGAGATATTATAACATCAGGATGCCAAGGCAACAAACAGAAGAACACACTGTAATTTCAGATTTTCTTCCTCCCGGATTGAGGTTGCTATATATGACATTAATATCTCAAGCACACCTCAATTAAATCAACCCAAATGTGACAGAAAAAGTAAAAACCAACCACTAAAAACAGGAAATCTTCTCAATTTCAAGTTAAATTCAAAAGGTAGAGTTTTCATCTGTTGAGAAACAACTAATCACTAGATCCAAAGATTGCATAATGTAAGAATATATCAAGACGAGGACTTTTTTGAATATAAGCTACACATCAATACATTCAGATAGATTTCCTAAGTAAATCCATAAATCTATATATTAACATGTGCAAATATCCCAACAGAACAAAAGAATAGTTAAAAGATATCATAGCAGCATAAGAAAATTAAAGGATGCAAGGGCAACAACCGAAAGGATAGATGTATAATTTCTGATTTCACATATCCTTGAGCTTTCAATATGATCATTAAACTTAACCACTTGATGGAAATTTCTACATATGAAATTAATATCTCAAGCACGTTCTGATTAAACCAACCCAGATTTGATGGTAAAAATTAGTTCTATCACTAAAAATATTTATTAGCAAGAAGATTTTTTAATTTCAAGTTAAATTCAGAAAATAGAGCTTTCATTTATTAACAATCAATCACTAGAGTTAAAATAGCATAATGTAAGAATATCAATATGAATATGAAGAGCCAAAGACGAAATATTAACCTCACTTGAGTCATTTAAGCAACATGAATCGTGGCATATTAATACTTTCGTTATTATTCTTACAACCAAAAGAATATTGAAAAGAAACCTTTCCTTTAAAAAATTTAACATGACTTCCTATTAGCTATTTTTGACATGGAAAGTCAGCCTTCATCTGCATAAAACTTTTTCCCAGTAATAGGATGGTGCGTTGACATTCTCATTCTAACCTAAAGATAATATAAAGACATGCTTAAATAGATGTCTATACAGCCCAAAACCCATATGTCCTCTTTCAATCAAGAAATATATTTATTGAGACAAAATGATAATCCTAGAATGAAAACAAGAAGATTCTAAAATACTGGGAATCACACAACAACATTTCGAAACAACGTATAATAGAGTGTAAAAATATACACACTTTATACGAGTGACAGGCAAAAATACACTCCTCTGAAGATAAACAACCAGATTGGTCCAAGAAAAAAACAGAACCCATATCTCAAAAGAAAAAATGCAATCAATCAGAAAAGTTCTATAACCCATCAACTTATTTTAGCAAAAGAAAATGAACAAAAACAGAGTTCTAACAGTGCAGGAAATGATGAAAATAACACAGCATAAAACACATCAACAAGGGATTCTTTCAAAAATTGAAAAATGCAGAGAAAAGCACAAGCAGTAATAGCTTTTGTAAAAGATCTATGCGAAGTTTCAATATTCAAGTTGCGGTCTCCAATGATCCTCCTGCCTTTAGCCTCACAAAAACCGTAAAAATTGCGAAAGTTCAACTAAATTACTAGCTCATAAACTTGATAAAGTATTTAATCAAGTGAAAACAAAGGGGTATGCAGGCAGGCAAACAAGAAGCTACTGTCAAAGAAAATACCTATACCTGCACATTTAATACCAGTAGATTCTTTGCTTATTTATTCTTTCCTTTATTGAGATATACTAGCTGTAGGTTAGCTGTTTCTAAGGACTGAAGATCAGCCTGTATTATTTCCTGTTGTATTCTTTCTTTTCTTAGCTTGTAAATTCTACCTATATAATGGGCAATTCTCAATGAGAAGACACACAATTTTATTCAAAAGACTCTAAACTGTCATGGTATCAGAGCTACAACTCTGAATTATTATTTGCTATCAAGTTTCTTAGTCTTGGTTATTCTTGATCAAAGTTCTCTTGACCTCATGTCTTCAGATAAGTCTGATGTTTCTATGATTCGTTTCAATGGCAAGAACTACTCTGCTTAGGCGTTTCATTTCAGGATTTTTGTCAAAGGTCAGGAGCTGTGGGAACATGTTGATGGAAGTAACCCTAGCTCCTGACAAAATCAAAGACATAGACCAGCACTGCCAAGTGGGAAGTCAAGGATGCTCAAGTTATGGCTTAGGATCTTAGGATCTGTCGAACCTAACATCATCTTGAATCTTCGATCCTCTCATACTGCAGCTCAGATGTGGACTTACCTGAAGAAAATTTATAGCCAACAAAACACTGCTCGTCGGTTTCAGCTTGAACATGAATTGAGCACTCTTCAACAGGATAGTCTTTCTATCTCTGATTTTTACTCTAGATTCACTAATCTTTGGACTGAATACACTGATATAGTTTATGCTGGCTTCCCATCCGAAGGTATTAGCTCTGTTTAATCTGTTCATGAAACTACTCAACGGGATCAGTTTCTAATGAAACTAAGACCTGAATTTGAAGGCACCAGATCCAACCTGATAAACTGAGAATTTGTTCCCTCCTTGGATACATGCCTTAGTGACCTCCTTCGCGAAGAACAACGCCTTCTCACTCAAACCACCATGGAACAACGACGATCTACATCTATTCTTGTGGCCTATGCAGCACAAGGTAAGCCAAGAGGCAGGGATATAAGCATTATTCAGTGTTTTTGTTGTAAGGGATATGGCCATTATGCTGCAAATTATCCCCGAAAATTCTGCAACTACTGCAAAAAAGATAGCCATATCATCAAAGAATGCCCTACTCGACCTCCCAAGAAAACAGAGACAACATATACTGTCTCAGTTGGCTCTTCACCTCTGACACAAAGTGCTCCTACTCCTGTCCAATCCGTGACTCCTGCCATGATTCAACAAATGATCATTTCTGCATTTTCAGCTTTAGGGCTCTCAGGTAAAAATCTTTCTACATCATCTCTTTGGTATTTTGATTTCGCGGCTTCCAATCATATGACAAACAATGCTGCTTCTCTTACCAATGTCAACAAATATTTTGGAAATCTCAAAATTCATACTGCTGATGGCAGTCATTTACCTATCACGGCCACTGGTGATGTTTCTCCTTCTCTCACTGATGTTTTTGTATCACCTGGTCTTACCACCAATCTTGTGTCTGTTGGTCAGTTGGTTGAAAATGATTGTAAACTAGAATTTTCCAAATCTGGTTGTGTTGTGCAGGATCAACAGTCAGGGAAGATGATCGCGAGGGGGCCTAAAGTGGGATGTCTTTTTCCTCTTCAATTTCCTTTGTCTCCTTTTTCTTTGCCCTTTGTCACTTGTAATTCTGCTCATGTTGATTACCGAGCGTGGCATAAACGTCTCGGACATCCAAACTCTAATGTTCTTTATGATTTATTGAAATATGGTTTTCTTGGAAATAAAGATTCACCATCTCTTAGTACTATTCAGTTTGATTGCAATTCTTGCAGGCTTGGCAAAAGTAAAACTTTACCCTTTCCTATTCACACACCAAACGTAGTCCAACCTTTCGATTTGATACATAGTGATGTGTGAAGTATGTCACCAGTCACTTCTCATGCTAATTACAAATACTTTGTCACTATGATTGACGATTATAGCCGTTTCACATGGATTTATTTCCTTCATTCTAAAGACGAAGTATTTTCTGTTTTTAAGATTTTTCATGCACATATCCAGACCCAATTTTCTGCCCAAATCAAAATCCTTCGTTCTGACAATGGGGGTGAGTATATGTCTCATTTGTTTCAGGACTTCTTACAGCATTATGGCATCATTTCTTAACGGTCTTGCCCTTCAACACCTCAACAAAATAGGGTGGCTGAAAGAAAGAATCGTCATCTTCTTGATGTTGTTCGTACTCTCCTGTTAGAGTCGTCTACACCTTTTCGTTTTTGGTATGAAGCTCTCTCCACTGCTGTCCACCTCATCAACAGATTGCCTTCCCCCACATTGAACCACGACACTCCTTTCCTCAGGTTGTTTGGTCATCCTCCAACTTATTCCAACCTCCGTACCTTTGGTTGTGTCTGTTATGTTCATCTTCCTGCACATGAACGCACAAAACTCACGACTCAGTCCATTCAATGTGCTTTCCTAGGATATTCAGTACACCATAAAGGTTTTCTTTGCTATGACCCAAATCTGCGTCGCATTCGAATTTCTAGAAATGTGATTTTTCTAGAAAACCAATATTTCTTTTCCATGCATCAGGATCCTGTTCCTCCTTCATTTTCTGTTTTGCCTATGTTTACTAACTCTTCTGCAGCTCCAGTCCCTTCTAAGCCTCTCCTAGTATATCAAAGACGTTCATCTGCTACTTCCCACCAGCCTCCAGACCCTCCCAAGCCCCCTCACGTTCCTTCCCCGACTACTGCTCCTGTTCCAGCAACTGCAACTCCCTCTCATCGACAAAGTACTCGGGTTCGTAGGCCCCCTGATAGGTATGGGTACTCTCCTCCCTCATCCTTCACAGCCACCTTGTCTTCTACTTTTCTTCCTTCATCTTATAAACAGGCAATGGAGCATGAGTGTTGGCGAAAAGCCATTGAAACTGAACTTCTCGCACTTGAAGAAAACCAAACCTGGGATATTGTTCCATACCCCTCATCTGTGAATCCCCTTGGCAGTAAATTTGTGTTTTCTATCAAGCGTCGTTCTGATGGGTCCATCGACCGTTACAAGGCTCGGTTAGTGGCACTTGGCAACAGACAGGAATATGGTCTTGACTATGATGAGACCTTCGCACCAATCGCTAAAATGACCACTGTTCGAACTATACTCGCCCTTGTTGCATCTCAATCCTGGCCCTTATATCAAATGGATGTCAAGAACGTCTTTCTTTATGGTGATCTCAAGGAAGATGTTTACTTAAAACTTCCTTCTGGTATGTCCACTTCCTTATCTAATGATGTTTGCAAACTGAAACGTTCTTTGTATGGTTTGAAGCAAGCACTGAGAGTATGGTTTGACAAGTTTCGATCCACGTTGCAGGGTTTCTCTTTCACTTAAAGTCAGTATGACTCCTCTCTCTTTCTACAAAAGACATTCATGGGTATCGTTGTCCTTCTTGTTTATGTGGATGATATCGTCGTCACTGGCTCTGACTTGGAGGCAATCTCTACGATTCAGACTATGTTACATTCTACATTCCACATGAAAGACCTCGGTCAGCTCACCTATTTTTTGGGTTTGGAAGTGCATCATCAACCTCACGGTCTCTTCCTGTATCAGCACAAGTATAGTCAAGAACTAGTTCAGTTAGCTGGCCTCACCAACACTACTTCGGTTGACACTCCCATGGAACTTAATGTGAAATATCGTCGTGATGAAGGGGAGCTTCTTGATGATCCTACTACCTATCAGAAGCTAGTTGGTAATCTTATCTATCTAACTATTACTTGACCAGACATTTCTTATGTTGTTCACACTGTCAGCAAATTCATGCAAGCACCAAGGCATCTCCATCTATCTGCTGTCCGCCGTATAATTCGCTACATTCTTGGCACTACTAGTCGTGGCTTATTCTTCCCTACAGGTTCTTCACTTTAACTACAAGCCTATAGTGATGCTAATTGGGCCGGTTGCCCTGACACCAGGAAATCTACTACCGGCTGGTGTATGTTTCTTGGTGATGCCCATATCTTATGGAAATGCAAGAAACAAGACAACGTCTCCAAATCATCTACTGAAGCAGAGTACCGAGCCATGTCTGCTGCATGCTCTGAGATCATTTGGCTGCGTGGTCTCCTCACAGAACTCGGTTTCTGTCCAATTCATTCTACTCCACTTCATGCTGACAACATTAGTGCCATCCAAATTGCAGCCAACCCTGTCTATCACGAACGCACCAAGCACATTGAGGTTGACTGTCACTCAATCAGGGAAGCATATGATCATCAAATTATCACCCTTCCACATATCTCCACCACTCTGCAGATCGCAGATATCTTCACCAAATCCATGCCCCGTCAGCGCCATCATTTCCTCACTACCAAATTGATGCTTGTCGATTTACCAACATCAATTTAAAGGGGGATGTCAAAGGAAATACCTATACCTACACATTTAATACCAGCAGATTCTTTGCTTATTTATTCTTTCTTTTATTGGGATATACTAGCTGTAGGTTAGCTGTTTCTAAGGGCTGAAGATCAACCTATATTATTTCCTGTATCAACCTGTATTATTTCCTGTTGTATTCTTTTTTTTCTTAGCTTGTAAATTCTACCTATATATAGACAATTCTCAATGAGAAGATACACAATTTTATTTAAAAGACTCTAAACTGTCAGCTACTAATATATTTATCAAGGGAAACTATTAACCAGTAGATTTTCTACACAAACTAAACAGTACACAGATTTCCATCATGAGAAAATAGTCAGAAAACCATGCACGTAAGAAAATCAAAGCATTATTAGGCTTCCTTTCCAACCTAGTTACTATAGGCCTTTAATCTTGTTATAACAAGTATGCATGATTTGTAGGAAATCCAAAAGCCCAAAAGAAGACTATGACGGGGGATAGACAGCTAGACATTTACATCTCGAGCTTCAAAAAAAAGCACACCCTAAAACCCGAAAAATCAGAGATTAGAGGCATTGAAAAACACATGGTCATCAAAAAGTTTTTTTCTAAGATGATATTGGTTATAAGCAGTTGATTGGACAACTTTCATTTTCACTTGGATAAAACTGCATGTTCTAATTTAAATCTACCATGCTTAGCAAGAAGGAAAGTTTCTTACATGAGCAACACTAATAGCCAACTTCTTTAAATTCTGAGCTTCACCATCCAAATAAAAATTACAGTTCTCACTCGGATCTTCTTTAATTAGTTCCTCGAATGCAAAGCCAAATCCTACGTGACATTATTATAGAGTTACATGTAATTTGTGGTGCATTTGACATTCTAGCATCTAATCTTTAGGAAAGCAATAAAAGGCATACCCTTGTGAGAGCAATAAGTGTTGCCTTGCATATCTACATAGCAGCTTTCATCAAATAAAGAGGTAAATCCAAGTTTCTTTAACCTGAAGTAACAAGTTGATTTCAATCATTGTACAATTAACATTTAAGCATTCCTCAACCCTGACATGAGAGCATTATAACATAAGCATGGTAACATGTGACACGACCCTAATACATCAAAAACTTGGAATTTGTAAAGACAAACAACACTTGGAGTCTTGATCACTATTGAATCTCTAGTCCTCCTACCCACTGTCCCAACGAGCTGATAATTGATGTTATTTGTTAAAATTTTCTGATCTTTTCACTGAAATTATGATGATTGGAACATTTGATTATCTTGCCTACTTCATAATTTCACTCATGCAATCCTGTTAGCAGAATTGGTGAATAAGATTGTTTCAGAAATAGATGGAAAAAAAATAATAATTACAGCATCTAAAATTAATTCCACCTTTCAACTGAAACAAAGTTGTAAAACCATTTGACTTCTTTGCTTCAACTATCGACATGAATGCATCTACAAATTGAATCTATGCCAATTTTAAAATATCAATAACAACGTGAGACAAATAAATAAATCTATGTATTAACATGTGCAAATGTCCCAACAGAACAAAAGAATAGTTAAAAGAAATTATAGAAGCAGCATATGGAAATTAAAACATGCAGGGGCAACAAACAGAAGAATAGATGTATGATTTTGGATTCCTCACATCTATGATCTTTCAAGATGACCATTCAACTTAACTACTTGATAAGAGCTGCTATATATGGACAGTAATATCTCAATTCACAATTTGATTAAACCAACCCAAATTTTACAGTAAAAATCAACTTTGTCATGTGATTGGACCATAAAGTGAGCTGGCATTCTACAATCAAGGAAACAACCAAATTCTTCCCACTATATCATTTACAATATAATAGAATCACCTTGGAAATAAAATTTGATATCATTTACAACCAAATTCTTCCCTCTATATTTACAAAATAAATATATAGAGGGATCACAATAAGAAAAATCAGATGGACTAAACAGTCCATTAACCTTTTGCACTGAACACCCATTTACCTCGCCGAAAATAACCAATCAATTTGTTCCTTAAAGTAATGTCTGAAATCTTCAACCAAAAATGTCACCACAGCTTCGTTGCATTGCCTTCTGTTTTGCAGGAAAAATAATAATTACATAATGAAAAAACGAGAAAGTACAGAAACCCTAACAAAGAATTGTACAGTAAATCCCAAAAACTACATAGATCTTTTAACGGTGATTGGGAGAAAATAAAACCAGAACCCTAACCGAGCACAATAAAAAAACCACTCTTGCGTATTAACTCGTTTCGTTACATCCTCTTGATTGACTTCTTTCATTTAAATTATTGCAAAAAGAAAGAGATTTCCGGGTTTTGATTTCTGCTTTCTGTTTGGGTGCAAAAGACCCAGAATCCTACGAATTGAATTGCTGCGAATTTTAAAAGAAATCCACAGCATTAAAACCCTAATATTTAATTACAGATAAAACATAGAGAAATATAAGGAGATAAATCAAAACCTTTTGGTAGGCTTTGAGAAAGAGACGGGAAGGTTTTGTTTTGTTTTGTCGCAGGCATTATTCGATCAGAGCCTGCCCGCCCGATATTGGACCGGAGCGTCCCATGATGAACCTAAAACCCTAGCCCTAGGGAAAACTGCCATAAGAAGAAAACGAAGGAAAAGAAGAAAGGGAAGGGGAAGGAGAAGCAGAGTCCAAAGAGATTTCGGTGGAAAGAGGTGATATTTTGTGTATTTATAACGGTTAGGGAAGCCTCGCGTGCCTGTTACGCTGGCGGGGAATCTACGCCAATTTTAAATTGGGCGTGACGGGCCTAATTTAACCGTAAAATGGGCCGAGTGTGTATTAATTTACTCCAGGCCCGTGTTTTATGAGCCTTTAAAATCTGCCCACCAAAAAGTCACACTGAGTTGCAGAAGGCCCAAGTAAAAATAACCTGGGTGACGATCGAATTTTTAATTTGATCCTGATTAATAAATAAAGTTTATTATTTAACGAAGAGCACATGCCAGCAAAAATTATTAGTTTTTAAAGCTGGATGGCCTACAAAAATACTCATTGGATTTAGATAATCATTGACATTATATTTTGCAGAATTAGTATACTACTCTGAAAATCATAGGATGCAACCATTCTTTTCATTATTCATATCAACAGTTAAGAAGGTGATTTCTTTTATTTTTTTATTATTATCATTTTTTTTATTATTCAATATTTATTTTATCTTGAGTTTATCTATATAAATTATTTTGATTTATTTTCACTACTTGTTTTTGTGCTTGTTTTATATTTAATTTTATAAAATCTATTTTTTATTTCGTTTAATTAAGTAAAAAATAATTTTAAAAAATAAAATTTTTAAACTTAATAAAGTTCATCATGATAAGATAATGAATTTAGCAGATTAAATCGTAAAGTTCAAATGGATCTAACATATCATTGTTTTGATAATAAAATAAAAAAAAATTATCTTGAAATTATTTTTTTAAAATCAAACTATGTTTTAAGTTATTTTTAGATTCACTAAAATCCAAAATTATCCTACAAATTAAGTTTAATATTGGCAGATAATTCCGATATGAGATTTTAAAAAAAAATTAATTCACAATGCACGTACGATGGTACAAGAAACATCTGTTTAGATCTTAACTCAAAACTAGTTCAATTAATTAAACTAGTTAACAGATGAATAAAATTGAATTACAATTTTATCAAGCTACCTCAAAATGTAATTTCAGGTGGAGAAAACGGTGTCGTTGTCTCGCCTTTGCAAAACCCCCCCTCCTGTCTTTATTTCACCATCACCTACCAAGCTGCTTTAACTAAAGAGCAAGCTTTCTCCTTTTCTCTTTCCCTTTCATTCCCTTCTTTTTTCACCGAAAAACATCACTTGCGGAAACAGAACTCTGTAGATTTCAGGATTTTAGAAGTGGGTCTTGAAAATCTTCTCTGTTTTATCGAGACAGAGGCCCTGTGGTGGCTCCAAAGTTGACAGTGATACATCATCCATAAATCTGTAAGTGGAGTTTGTTTTTTCTTGTGTGAGAAACTGAGAGGATTATACTCAAGAAGACAGAATGTGGTTTGTTTTTGAATGAAATTTTGAAACTTTGACATCCCTCCAAGATGCACTCATTTTAATGGGTGTGATATGGATGTCGGTTCAATAGTCTGTATCTTTTTAAGTTGACACTTCCTGATCTCTACATCATGGCCTCAAAGATGTCTTCACTGATTCAATCACCAAAACCAGTAAATACCCAATATTTGCTATGATTTATCTGTTTTGACTCTGGAATAATCTTCAAGAGTCAATCTTAAAGTCCCCAGATCCATTTCCTTGATGGATTCTCAAAACCCATTTGAGGAGGAGATCTCATTGAATCAAAGGAAGGGAGGGAATTCAGTTAGGGAAGTGAGGCATGGATCAAGAGGGGGTGATATAGAGTTGTTGGGTTTGTCGCAGAAAGAGATTGGTGATGATGATGCTAGATTGGTTTACTTGAACGATCCTGTAAAGAGTAATGAGAGATACGAGTTTGCTGGTAATTCGATTCGAACTAGTAAATATTCAGTGTTTTCATTTCTTCCAAGGAATTTGTTTCGACAGTTTCATAGAGTAGCGTACATTTATTTTCTCATCATCGCTGTGCTTAATCAGCTTCCCCAGCTGGCAGTCTTCGGCCGGGGAGCTTCCATCATGCCACTTGCATTCGTGCTGTCAGTTACGGCAGTCAAGGATGCATACGAGGATTGGAGGAGGCATAGGTCAGATAGAGTTGAGAATAATAGATTAGCTTGGGTTTTAGTTGATGATGAATTTCGACAAAAGAAATGGAAGGATATTCAGGTTGGTGAGATACTCAAGATTCAGGCTAATGAAACCTTTCCTTGTGATATTGTACTTCTCTCAACTAGTGAGCCAACTGGGGTTGCTTTTGTGCAGACTGTAAATTTGGATGGAGAATCGAATTTGAAGACTCGGTATGCAAAGCAAGAGACCATTTCAAAGATTCCTGGAGAGGAAATGATTAATGGGTTGATTAAGTGCGAGAGGCCTAATAGAAACATATATGGATTTCAGGCAAACATGGAAGTTGACGGGAAAAGACTGTCACTTGGGCCCTCAAACATTCTTCTTCGTGGTTGTGAGCTCAAGAATACTGCTTGGGCAATTGGAGTTGCTGTTTATTGTGGCCGTGAAACCAAGGCCATGCTTAACAGCTCAGGAGCTCCATCAAAAAGGAGCCAGCTTGAGACACATATGAACTTTGAGACCATCATACTCTCTCTGTTCCTTATTTTTTTGTGTAGTGTTGTTTCTATATGCGCTGCTGTGTGGTTAAGGCGCCGTAAGGATGAGTTAGATATCTTGCCTTTTTATAGGAGAAAGGACTTTGCACACGGGGCTCCACAGAATTTTAATTATTATGGATGGGGGTTGGAGATATTTTTTACATTCCTCATGTCAGTTATTGTATTCCAAATCATGATCCCTATTTCTTTGTACATTTCCATGGAGCTTGTCCGGGTTGGTCAGGCTTATTTTATGATTCGAGATATGCTACTGTATGACGAGGGGTCAAATTCAAGATTTCAGTGCCGGTCTTTAAATATTAATGAGGATTTAGGGCAAATAAAGTATGTTTTCTCTGACAAAACTGGCACTCTTACTGAGAACAAGATGGAATTTCAACGTGCAAGCATATGGGGAGTAGATTACAGTGATGGGAGAACCGTTTCACGAAATGATCCTGCTCAAGGTAGCAAGAGTTTTGTTGTTTTGAACATTTTGATTTTTTTGCATACAACTTTCTCATTTTTTTTTCTTCTGTTTGCTGTGTCTGGCAGCAGTGGATGGGAAGATTTTGCAGCCAAAGATGGAGGTGAAGGTTGACCCTCAGCTTCTAGAGTTATCAAGAAGTGGAAAGGATACGAAGGGAGCCAAACATGTTCATGATTTCCTCCTTGCATTGGCAGCATGTAACACAATCGTGCCTCTTGTTGTCGATGACACATCTGATTCTACAGTAAAGTTGTTGGATTACCAAGGGGAGTCTCCGGATGAGCAAGCACTCGCTTATGCTGCTGCTGCATATGGTTTTATGCTTACAGAACGAACTTCTGGTCATATAGTTATTAATATTCAAGGAGAAAGACAGAGGTACCTTTTTACTACTTTTTCTTCCTTTTTACTGTCAGTTTCTTGGACATTTTTGCTAACATCTTAATGATGATTACCACTGCCACTTCTGTCATTGTTAACATGATTGTGTGTCAAGCTGTAAATTGGCTGGAGACAGTTTGGTTACTAATTCAATATTATAGTGGTATCTCTGGGATTAGCATTAGGGAAGAGTATGTTCATCTTAAAGTGAAGACATGGATTCGTAAATGAATCGACTTATATTGAAATCAACTAATACTTTCAGCTTTGTGATGGAAAGTTGGGGTCACACAAATATGTTTGTGCTGTTTGGATGAGAAGTTGTCTTCTTTTTTTGAATCCTCTTCATGGGAAGGATCTTTCTGAAACTCCCCCATACACACATATCATTAAAATACATGGATTGTAATAGCAAGGAGAATGCGAACCGATAGTGTTTGCAATGCTTGGATTAGTTGGTTACTTGTTCCACTAATTATTGTTGCAATGTTGAACTTCTTTCCATGAAAAATGGTTCTTACTGTTTCCTTTTTTGTTGGACTATCCCATGTTGGCAGTGCAGGTTCAATGTTTTGGGTTTGCATGAGTTTGATAGTGACCGGAAGAGGATGTCGGTTATATTGGGATGCCCTGACAAGACTGTGAAAGTCTTTGTGAAAGGTGCTGACACATCCATGTTTAGTGTGATAGATAGATCTCTGAACACGAACATTATACATGCAACTGAAGCCCATCTTCAGACTTACTCCTCAATGGGATTGAGAACACTTGTTTTTGGGATCCGTGAATTGAATAATTCAGAGTTTGAGCAGTGGCACTTAACCTTTGAGGCAGCTAGCACAGCTATAATTGGCAGGGCAGCTTTGCTACGCAAGGTTGCTAACAATGTCGAAAACAGTCTTACCATACTCGGTGCTTCTGCTATTGAAGATAAACTGCAACAAGGGGTGCCAGAAGCCATAGAATCTTTGAGGACAGCAGGGATCAAAGCATGGGTTTTAACTGGGGACAAGCAAGAAACTGCTATATCAATTGGCTACTCCTCAAAGCTCCTGACAAGCAAAATGACCTCAATTATAATCAATAGCAACTCTAAGCAGTCTTCAAGGAAGAGTTTAGAAGATGCCTTGGTTGCATCTAAGAAGCTCACGATCACATCTGGGATAACACATAATACTGGGGCAAGTGATGCAGCTGCTGTGAATCCAGTGGCGTTGATTATTGATGGCACCAGCCTTGTCCATATACTTGACAGTGAACTTGAAGAACTGGTACTTGCTTGTGAATTCACCTTTATCTTTCTTTTTTTCATGGCAATGGTTTTGTGTGCTGATGTAGTTTATTCATTTGGCTGTAGCTCTTTGAATTAGCCAGTAAATGTTCTGTGGTTCTGTGTTGCCGAGTGGCTCCATTGCAAAAAGCTGGAATTGTTGCCCTTGTGAAGAACAGGACTCGTGACATGACACTTGCCATTGGAGACGGTGATTTCCCAACTTATGTTAGATCAGTAGCTTTATGCTTCCCTGAACCAAACTTCGGGGAGCATAAGGAATTACGTTGTCTTGTCTCTCATTGGTGTTTTATTCCGATGTTGGAAAATTCTTCTAAATGTTTACAGGTGCAAATGATGTCTCAATGATCCAAATGGCCGATGTTGGAGTTGGCATTAGTGGGCGAGAGGGTCAGCAAGCAGTAATGGCATCAGATTTTGCAATGGGGCAGTTCAGATTCTTAGTACCACTTTTATTGGTCCATGGACATTGGAATTACCAGCGGATGGGATATATGATACTATATAATTTTTACAGGAATGCAGTGTTTGTTCTTGTTTTGTTTTGGTGAGTAAACTTGCATAAAGCATATTTTGGATTTTTTCTTTCATATGCAAAATTATGCTATATGTAAATATGCTATGCGATGGTAAAATTTGTTGGAAGTTTTAGCAGCCTTCACTTAATTCTTTGCCTGATCCTTAACTATCTCTTTGGCTATGTGCCTTATTTAAGAAAAACTCTGTTTCCCCTTCTCTTTAGAAGTTAAAGAAAAGGGTTCCTTGCAAAGCATTTTCTATATAATTGTAGAATAGCCATCGCTCATTAATTGGGAAAGTGAACTCCTTCTAAATCGAAGCTGACTGGATGAAGTTAGCTGAAAATTTTATACCTTCATTTCTTGTTCTTATTAAACACTGAAACATATTTCTGATGAAACTGTCATCGGAGTGTAGTTAAATTAGGATCCTAGTTATTTTGCAGACAGTGTACAAAAATTAAGCGTGCTCCTTTTTAACCCAAAATTTATGTGACATTATCGTATGCTTGTTAACACAGTTGTTGATACTTTGTCATCACTGCACAGGTATGTAATCTTTACTTCTTTCACTTTGACGACTGCAATCACTGAGTGGAGCAGCATGTTGTATTCTATTATCTACACAGCATTGCCTACCATTGTAGTTGGTATTCTTGACAAGGACCTAAGTAGAAGGACTCTCCTAAAGTATCCCCAGCTTTATGGAGCAGGGCACAGACAAGAGGCCTACAACTCTAAGTTGTTTTGGCTGACAATGATCGACACCTTGTGGCAAAGTGTGGCTGTCTTTTCCATCCCTCTCTTTGCATACTGGGCCAGCAGCATTGACGGATCAAGTATAGGAGATCTGTGGACGCTTGCAGTGGTCATTTTGGTTAATTTGCACTTGGCCATGGACATCTTCCGGTGGAGTTGGATTACTCATGCAGTTTTATGGGGATCCATAATTGCAACTTTCATTTGTGTCATTGTCATTGATGCTGTGCCTATTTTCACTGGTTACTGGTATGCCCTTTCCTTTGTCATATTGACCAGCTTTTAGAACCATCCGTAGACACAATGCATACCTTTATATATACTCATCTATGTTCTTAAATGTCGTATCATTTCTGACTTTAGTTTAAACTGGAGATAATATCATCGATTAACATTTGTTGTCAGAAAATAATGTGTATCAATCGGAAGATTCTTGTTTCCATTGTTTTGCATACAGCCATTTGAAAACTCCGTTTAAGCATTTAGATTGAGAAACACTTGCATGTGTTATTCTTGTATATATAAATATATATATATATATAGCATCTGATGTTTGCAATTCAATGTAACATGACAGGGCCATCTTCCATGTTGCAAAGACAGAATTGTTTTGGTTGTGCTTGCTCGCTATAGTTTTAGCAGCTCTGATTCCTCGATACGTTGTAAAATTTCTGTATCAATACTATAGTCCTTGTGATATTCAGATAGCAAGAGAAGCTGAGAAGTTTGGGAGTCCAAGGGAGCCGCGGAATACAAAAATAGAAACAAATCCGATATTGGGATCTCCACATAGATGACAGAATCACCTCCCTTATCTTGTATAAAAATATGATTTTCTTAAATTTCTTCTAGTGTAATCGCTGTTGGTTCCTGGATTTTCAAACATATTGTTTGCTATCCAAAGGATAGATGTTGTAATAGTTTAGCTTTGTGTTGTGTCAAATGTTGTATCACATGGAATTTGTTGTGTAATTAGCTTTGTTTACAACAGAAAGAAAGTTCAATGTACACGAATTCTACCACAAAAGGATTTCATATGAGCTTTGAAATTTCAATTGTTTCTTCTCGTGATATTCTCGGACGAGTTTCTTGTTGAATGTAATGAAATAAAATCTGATAGAACTCATAGGATAGTCTCTCATAATAAGCATGAACTATTCTGGCCCCTGGAAGTACGATGTGGCATGAGATTGGACTTTGAAACTACAGATAGTCATATGCCATACACGGTAAATCAGACTTGTACAAGAGGACTAAATTGACCATCAAATTCTTGGAAATATAGGAAGTAGATATAGTTACATTGACGAACATGAGACATTCAGTTCTAACTTGTTCTGGAACTCTCCCGAACTTGTGCTGCAAACTGCAAGTTCCAAAGCACATCATCAACTGATGGTCTATCAGATGGCTCTTTGGAAAGACATCTAATACATATCTCCATCATTATCTTTAGAGATTCATCTGAGCACTCCTTGTTAATTGCTGGATCAACAATATTCCTTCGAGCTACATCGTCAACTGTCATGCTTACTTTTAACTGCGCAACAATCAAAAGTAAATTGATATCATACATCACAAATCCAGGAATAGAGGTGGTGTCATGGAGACACCAGAGGTACAAGTACTAACCAGATCTTTTGAGACGATGACTTCATTTTTAACCACTGGCCTTCCAAAAATGATTTCAACTAAGATTACTCCCAAGTCATAGATGTCCTCCTTATCCTCATGTCTATCCCTGCATTTGTCGAAAAGATCATGAGTGGATTTAATTTTTCAACAAATGACTAACAACAAAATCCTAATTTTAAACTAGTAACAAATTCTACAATCCTGATTTGAGCTTGAAAGGAGTCGACCACAGACCTTGTCCCAAATTTTTGTTTTGTTCCAGAAGAAACTGCAGCGCCCACCTGAAAGGCTTACAAAAGAGCATGAACATGATATACTTTTGCTTGGAAGAAAAAAAAAATCAGGGATCTCTTTATTATCTAGTCATTACCGATCCCTCAGTGAGTAGTGGCAGGTTATAGCTACAGAGTTTCACAAGCAGATCATGGTCCAATAGGACATCTGTTATCTTCAGATTGTTTGGAAATACACCCGGGACAATCCCCGTGTGCAGGAATTGAATACCCCTTGCAACTCCAATAGCAACTCCTATTCTTTGTGGCCATTTCAGCTTGTTCTCTGGAATTCCTACCAAAGTGCTAAGATCATGAGAATGTGATTGCAAAAATATCATCCTTTATAACACAGAACTGTGAACAATCATTTTACCAGAGATGTAGTCTCTAAGAGTCCCATTTGGAACAAACTCAAATATATTAAATATTCTGCTGGTGCTGGAATCATCCTGGCAGCAATCAAAGCAGTGTCCCAGAGCACTGATCAAGTGGTTATGTCTGAGTTTTGAAATCAACTCAATATGGTGGGTAAAGGTACGTTGGCTGATCTTTTTCCTGACTTTTGAGCTTCTAATAGCAACAAGACTTCCATCATTGAGCTTTCCTTTATACATCTGATACCATAATAATAACAGACGGCTAAATTGGGGAATAATGAAAAAAGGAAGTGTTTTGGTTCTATTTCTGCACTAGCTAAGTAGCAGAAGTTTAAGCATTCCGAATTGCATACCTGACTGCTTGAATCTTCACTAAGTAAGTTCGAGGCATCAAAGTTATTTGTTGCCTCCTTGAGCTCCTCCAGAGAAAAGGTTCGATAATTAGGAAGGCTAGCTCCAAGCTTCATTGTTTGTGATATGTGCCCTAACAAAGCAAAAAAAAATAAAAAATAAGCAGGAAGTTAGACTTGCCGTCTTCACAGGGAAGATTTAAAGACCAGAAAAATCTCCTAAACTCACATGCCTAGCAAGAGAGTTAAGATACGAAAAACTTTAGAACCATATAACTAACCCTCTTTTAGCATTAAAATGGAAGAAAATTTCTCTGTCTAACCCAACAATTGAAAGAAGAGGAAAGTAAGAGCTTACTTGCATCTGAAAGAAGTTTCACTGTGTTCACTGATGACAAATTCTTCACGAGTATCCTTGTTTGGGGTTTTTTCACATCATCCTTACTATATACCCTCTTGACAAACAAGAAAACCAAGCCAACAATTGCAATTCCTCCAACTACTCCTCCCATAGTACTTGATGCAAGAACTTCCTTATCGTGTCTCTGATGCTTAACATCATCACGAGGCAAGATTTTCACAGCCAGTGCTTCATTGTGACAGAAGTTAAAAGGATGCTGTTCTTGTTCTTTGTTTGACAAGCAGTTTCTAGCATACAGGACAGTTCTGCTCTCTGAACTCAAGTTTAGGCAAGTAGGTAACTCTCCAGTCAAAAGATTTGAGGATAAATCTACATAGGCTAGTTCAGCATGGCAGGACATATTTTCGAAGAGCATCCCTGTAAATTTGTTATGTGAAATATCAAGATAATTCATTGGAGGGCTTGACAACAAAGATGGCAAAAATGGTCCTACAAATCCATTAAAGGAGAGGTCCAACTTCTGAAGCTGATGGTAGGTGACTAAGTCAGCAGGTATGCCAGAATGAAAGCTATTATTTCTTAGCACAAGAGTCACCACCTTGTTGTGCAAACCTGGAAAATCAGGTCCAAAGTGATTGTCTTCCAACTCAAGAACTTGAAGGTTGGTCAAGTTATGAAGATCAGGCACTTGTCCAGATAAGTGATTCTTTGAGAGAGAGAAAATTCTTAGACTTTCCAATCTCGTCAGAGAATTTGGTAGATACCCACTAAGGGAGTTGTTCTTCAAGCTCAACACAGCCAAAACTGGAAGGAAACCTACCCAACCAGGAACTTCACCACTGAACTTGTTATGGTCCAGAATCAGTGTCTGAAGGCTCTTCAAAGATGAAAGAGATGCTGGAATGGAGCCACTGAAGTAGTTTGAACTTGCATTTAATATCTCAAGTGAAGATAACTGACCAATACTTTCAGGCAGTGGCCCCGAGAAGCCAAGAGAAACCAAAGACAGAACCTTCAAGCTAGATAGACTAGCAACAGTGGCAAAGAAATAGTCTGTGGAGAAATTTGGAGGAACCCCAGTATTTCCTACAATGTGAAGCTGTGTTATATTATCTTCATAGCACAGTAGAGTTAGAGATGGAGTTGGTTCAATGTTGCAGAAATCTGTGGTGTTGTCAAAGCTGGTCGAGAAAGATGGGTAGTTAAGAAGCTGCTGGATTCTCAGAAGGGACTGAGACTGAAAGGGCTGCAGCTGGCTTGACCGATGAAAAGAAAGGATAAGAAACAAGAGATGAAGATAGCATGGATAGTGAACTGGTTTGGCCATCAAAACTATCGAATGCAATAGTAGTTTGTTGGGATATGAATTTTACAAGGATTTAAAGAGGCTTTTCCATAACGTAAGCTTTTTACCAAAGAAAGGCAATGATTGCACTCGCTTCTTCTAAATTATACTCCAATTACTTTCCTTAGTGGTGGAAATTGGACAGGGTTCTTGCTTTTTTCTAAGTCCCAAGGAAACCATGAGAGATTATTAAGACCTTTAACCACCACATAAGCAGAGTTATATGCCTGCATTAAACATATAAACCATGCCCTGAAAGCTTTGCATTAAAGTTATGAGCCAAAGCAAAGCAGATTCTGCACTGCTGAGCCACAATACAACTAAAAAAACAAAGTGCACGAATAAATAGAAAGTAGTAAGTCACGTCTGTGTCAGTGTACCAGAAATTGGCACGTCATACCACAAAAGAATCCAGTAGCATCTCGATATTCTGGCATGTTTACAAAGGATGTGACATTTTTTCTCATCAACGACTAGTATTGGTCACGTGATTTTCAGTCCAAGTGGAGTGCTGTAAACTGTTTGGCCACCCGGATTATAGAAATTGTTTTTTTTCTTTTCTTCTCAACAATGGTTAGGGTATTCTGGGACTTGGATCTTGCTTCCCAAGAGCCAAGAAGCCATGATGAATTCAAGAAAAATTTCTATATTTAAAACCAAAAGGATAAAAACTCTTTTACCCCCCTGTCACTGTTTTATCCACCATCATTCCCATCTTTGATCATGTAGGGATATTATTGCATGGAGGGTTTAGACAAGACTAGTTGCCACCACCACTCACGTGTTCAGCAATGTATTCCAGGATTACTGGAAACTTATATACAAGCTGGCCCGGATATTCACGTTAATAAAAAAAAAAAATAATGCATCACATAAACTTGAAGAGATTGGATGGATGGTTGATGAGATATTTTTTTCTTTTGAGTTTAAATCTTGATAAGGTATTATTATATTTTTTTTTAGATGCACCAATCCATACAGAGAGCACGTCTAAATTGCATGAAAAGTTTTAATTTTAGAATATTTAATGTTAATTGAAAAAAGCAATTTACTGGTAGATGGCGCATGACCTGGTCGGTACAAGAAGACAAGGGAATGTGAGTTCACAGTGCTTCACGGGAAAATCAGGTTGACGCAGAAGGCTACAGACAAAACCATCCAAAACAACAATGTTTCACTTCTACCCTTATAATCTAAGATTTATCAACGCTACTCCCATATCTTTTAAACTTTCAATCTTTCCCTTCGCTGCAAAAAACTATCAAGAAGCAGGCTATTTGGTTTTAATGATTAAGGGTGACATTGGAAACTCAATCAAAACTATAGGGGTAATATTGAGAAATCTTAAACTATATGGTTGAAATGGAACATTGAAGGATCTATAGGGGCCTAAAAGTAGTTTACCAAAAAGTAAACAAAAGGTAAACTGCAACGTCCCCATATCCTTTCACATCAACGGACTTGTACAAAATTTCACGTTGGGAAATGAAGAAGCTTGGATTTGATGGCCATCCTTAATAATGCAAACCAGACAAGCACTGTGCCTTTTCTGTTGTAAGCAAATGATTTGTGGCATCGACAAAGTTATCAGGGAAAATCTGTCACGGATGGGATTTGTGAACTTGGGGGGGAGTTTCATTTCAATGATTGAGCCTCAAATTTATGTGTTTGAAGTCTAAAATTTAAGGAAACATCAGCATAATCTCATATTGAAATCAGACTGATGAGTTCATGTAACATGTCCATTCGTGAGTCTGGTCCCGTAAAGTCTGTAGAGCCATAAAAAAAGGAACAATTTTTTACAACAATTTCACCAAAAAAATCACAGCATTTGAATTAAATCAAATTCTGCCACTACACTTTCAATCTTCAAGCAAGTATCTGTTTCTTCGTGCGCCGAAAGCAAATCTCTGCTAACAAGGAAAAGTGCAAGCAGAAGAGTTGATCAGAACCAATAACAATCCCCAAGTGATATAAGTTAGTGCATCTTCAGAGTTCTCCAACAGAACAGAAAATCGAAGTGTTTCACTTAACTGAGAATATCTGCGAGTATGCTTTCACCCCGGTGAGGAAACGGATGTAGGTAGGCTTTGTTGATCCATTGGCAGGGATAGATCTGATGTTTGGAACAAGGTATTCTGCAACCTATGAAAACCCAAAAAATCTTAATCAGTGGAACTAAGAAGTGACTCACATTAGATGATCCACAAAAAGTGCCCCCTTTTCTTATGATGCAAGCACCTCCCTGGTAAACAAAACTACACACCATCTTAGCATACGCAACTATTTCAATCAAGATTAACTGATATGATTTACTTAACCATAGTAATCACTAACAGTTAATGGTCATATGGTTCTGTAAACCATGAAATACCAGCACATTGAATGACAGCCTAGTAAACAAAATCTTACCACTTCAGCTGGTTCTGCCAAAACATTAATGAAAAACTTGGCCTGCAATGGATGAAATTTGATCATTTCAATTACAACCCACAGAAGACAGACTCCAAAAGAAGATGATCTTTTATTCTGACCTGCTTTGTGGTAGCTCCAGACATGAGAAGATCAGTTGTGACCATTCCAGGCTGCAAGCCGATACCAAGAAAATTAAAAAAAAAAAAAACTAATAAAAATCTATTGATAATGATGGCATCATCAATGATAGCAATCAATGATGATAACACAACAGCTGTTAAGAGGAAAGGCTCATAAATTTATTCTTTCGTTTTTTTTTTTAAAAAAAGTGTTATTTGACATAACAAAGTGCATGAATAGCGAACTCGAAAGGAAAGAGCTAAAAATAATTCAAGCATACCGACAGGTTATGCGCTACAACATTTTGAACATCTTGCATCCGCAACTCAGCCTGTTCCATTAAAAAAAAAACATGTTTATAGCAACTCTCACATAGATATCTAATCCTAACACATTTCACTAACATAGACAGTTGTCTAAATGACCTTTATATTTAGTTGCATGCTACTTAAATAACACAATGAGAATGATGGAATAAATGATGATTTTTCTGACTACTCGATTCTTAAAATATCAGTAGTTTGACATCTGGTAAAGTACCAAAAACAAATAGTAGAAATGGGAGTTGACATCATATGATTCTATAAACAACCCCCAAGGGCTGGTATAAAAAGATTAGGAGAAATGCAAGAATATTTGATGCTATACAATGAGAAAGAAAACACTCTTCTGATATATTCTTAGTGATTGAATAACACTCAACACTACTACCTTGAAAAGAAAGTTGAGAGTGCACCTGTAGGGATTTTGTTAAATGCACTACACTGCGCTTAGTTGCCCCATATGCTGCAAATCTGAGAGAAAAGGAAAGGAGAAATATGCAATGAGAAGTCAATTGGCAAATTCACATCGTGAACTGGGTGTGCACAAAGTAGTCACTTTTGTCAATGGAAACTGACATAGAAATCATGAATGGCTTCAGCAAATCTAATTAAAGCTCAAGAAAACTGAAACGTGGTACCTTGGGGTTGGTCTTCCATCTGAGCCAGCTCCATCAATGTTGAATATGTGACCCCCTCGAGGTTGGTTCAACATCATTTTTATTGCCTTGACAATTATTATGTGTAAGAAATAAGCCTGAAAGTGCCAGACAAGGATAAAGAGAACACTTTTACCTCTCGACAACAAATCATCAAACCAAGGGTGTTTGTAGTGACAACTTCTCTGCACAAAAGTAAACAGAACAAACAACTTGAAGCATTGCAAAATTGCAGGGAAGAAGAACAATAGGAAAAGAAAGGATAAAAAGGAAGGAAAAGAAATTAATGAAAACTTTAAATGCTCACATAAGATCTTCATCTGAAGCTTCTGCCAGGGGCTTATAGCTATAAGCATTGGATCCTGCATTATTAATCTGCATCATTAACATGAGGTAAGAGAGTAACAGCAGAGCCAAGCATTTTTATAGGAAAAAGAAATGGAATCAATGCAACACCATATACTGATGGAGTATACCTAAGAGGGTAGGTAGCTGAACAAATTTAGTATCAGTTCTGCTAGCTGAATGAGAAGCATAAAACATGAAATTTCTCATGAATTATTACTAAACCAGACCATGAAGCTACGAAATAGCTAGCATGGAAATTACACAAAATGTTTATCTCTAACAAATTCCCAACACTGATATGCGTATTTTACCAACAAGAACAACCTTTCCGTACAGCATCGCAAAAAGAAACATCCTTTAACCAACTTTACAGAAGAGCAACCATCCAATAAGAAAAGGTTTATCGATTCCTATAGGGAATTTTGTTTAACTATGACAATTAGAAAGCATAAAGCAGCCGGGAGTATTTGCAACAATACCCATATGTCGATGTATTTGAGACTTTCTTGTGCAAATGCAACCAAATCCTTCACATCCTTTCCTTCTCTAACATCACACTTTGTACCCTGCAAAGGAGGAACTGACTCATAGCCAGAAGTATGAAGTATAGACAACTGATCATGGAAAACTATCATGAGGGAAAATAAGGACACAAAAAATAAATTGGAGAAAAGAGTTGTGAAGGAGGTACCCACACACGTTGCTCTCCAAATTCTTCTCTCAAGCTCTGAACAGCAGACTCCACCCGTTCAGCTGTCAAAGATTGCTGTCAACAACACTAAATACAAGCAACTGGGTATATAAACTGCAAGCTTCGTATTCTTTCAAGATATCAACTCAAAATGTCAAGTCCCACTATTTCAAGCCTTTGGGTCAAGAGGGTTCTTTGGCGTAAAAGACCATGAATCAAATAAACTGAACATCAAAGGTCCCCATTAAAAAATTCTCCAGGGGTATTTACTCAGATTCAACCAAACTGATTGTGAGAGAACCATAGTTAGGGTTTGTCAAAAGCAACTAACTTATATGCTTGAGACATTTCAACATATCTACCAAAGAAGATCCTTACCTGACCTTGAGCAAATTATCACATTGTCACCTGCCTTTAGAAACTCCTTAGCCAAAGCATACCCTATTCCTGGATTAAAAGCATCAACAAGCTCTATTCACATAAAGAACCAGCCAACTTAAGAAAATGAGACATTAAAGATATCATCTTTAGAAACTCTCGAGCCATTGCACACTGTAAAAAACAATTCATGCGAAAACTGATAAAAAAATCCAATGATTCTCATTTCACACACGGAACAAAGCCATTCTTGGACTGAAGAATGCAATTTCTCGCAAAGAAAACAAAGAAAATGACCCCAACAAAGTAGCACTCAAAACCAAACTAAAATAAACTCAGTAGTAGCAATGTACCTACTTGAGCACCTCCCTTCTATTTCTCGTTGACCAAAAATCAAACCATCCGGTACAGACACAACACCCTTAACTCTTGGACTAATTGGGGCCTTAATTCGCAGCAAACCCACAAAAAAGAAACCCAGAAATCATATTCCATAAATCCATCAAAGGGCATAGAATTAACCAGCAAAACCAAACCAGAAACCACAGCAATACACACAGCAAAGCAAACACCACAAACTGATCAGACAGTAATTAGAGAACCAAGAAAAGAAAGAACCTTTTGTTGAACCAGTGATTAAGATATTGAAAGGAGGCAACATGGGCTCTCTACTCAGTGCAGAAGAAGAGGAAGTTTGTGCCTTCACAACTACTGGATACTTCAAATATGCAATGCCCGTATTGTTGGTGTAATAGCTGTTTCTTGCATTAGTGCTTTTTGCTGGGGTATGGCGGGAACAAACGGTCAAGAAAAGGTGTGAAGGAGAAAGAAGTGGAGGGAACTGAGAGGAAAAAGAAGAGGCCTTGAGAAGAAGAGAAGAAGAAGGGAAGGGAAGGGAAGCACAAGGAATAGCCATTGGTGGAAGTACTTTGCAAGAGGAAGGTTTTAAGCCTTTTATAGTGGATAATAAATAATAAATAAAATAAAAACAACGTATTTTTTTTATAAAAAAAAAAGTCAATGGTCTTTAACATGCAGAGCGGATCAATCAAAGTTTTTTATCATATTTATTTTTTAAGTATTTTTTATTTAAAAATATATTAAAATAATATTTTTTTATTTTTAAAAAAATTATTTTTTACTTCAGCTGATCTAAAAAATATATATAAAAAATATTTTTTTATAGTGTTTTTAAAACTTAAAAAATAGAATCTCTAATCATGAAACATGATGTACATGTACCATGTTTTATAACCATGTAAAAAACTACTAAAAAAAAGAAATAACTTTATATTCACGCCAATGTTTATACATAATTCCTTTGCATATATTTTTATATCAAAATGGTTGTAGTAATATCTTTGATAATAGACTTTATTCTGCGAAATTGGCATTTAAAAAGAAAAAAATAGTTCTAATTAATTTGTTCCTTTTCTATTTAGTTCAATAATAATAATAATAATAATAAAGCAAAGTTCACTGATAAAATAATAAATGTGTGGTGGGCAGCTGAAAATACTTCCACGTGGACATATTGATAAGCAGGGCCGTCCTTGCAAGTTGCAACTCTATACCGTAACGTGCATGAAAATCCAAGAACTGAACAAAAACAGGGCTTTACTCGTTGAACAAAAACCTAGCTTGATCGTCGGCTTAATCAAGTCACGAGGTTCAATTTTAAAATTCATCTTCAGATCACAAATTTATCGACGCAACTCGTCAGGCCAGGCCAGGGCAAGCCAAGCCAAGCCATATTTAATAACTACGGTAGAAACTACTCTCGCCTTGCATGCATGATCGATATCTTGGCTTGGCTAGAAACTACATAATCTCATCGAAATCTGTTCATTCCTCTAACCCGCTACAGGTTCAAAAAATAAAAATCTAATGAGAAAAACCACCCCACAACCTCCCTGGCCCCACCTACAACATGCTTTAATGTTACTGGTACATGGGAAATTTTTTTTATCTTCAAGCTCAATACGTCCAAATTCAAGAATGACTGTTCAAATGTTTCTCTGTCTTGATTGCTCGGCTACATTTTCTTTCCCTTTCTTTCTTGTATACAATTTCACAGTCCATACCCGCATCAACTTTACTAACCATGTGCATTGGCTTGGGGTCGTGATCCTCTGCTCCCATGGGAATATGAGACTTCGATGGTCTGTACGGATTTATCATGTTTCGTCAGCTGTCAGGCCAAGCATCGAGAGGCTCATGGTTGGCTCTCCTAATCAGCATGTCCATATAGCCTGTATGCATCCCTTCCTTTCATTGTTTCACCCCCAGCTAAGCTGCTGGCCCCCGGACTGTCAAAAGGTCAACGATCAAGTCTTGCCCATGTCCTTGTCCCAATGTCTTGTTTAAGCCAATTCAGCAATTCCAAGAATAACAATGGACAGTGGACAGCCAGATCAACCAGGGCGACGCTGCTTTGATCTACGACGTTTCCCAAGAAGTTTGAGCATGTTATCAGTGACATCAGGTTGGGAGTCGTCATGCTCATTTTGATTATTGTCGGATGTATGGGTTAACCAGGCCAGTGCTTCAATAGCAGCATCCCTCTCTGCTTGTTGCTTGTTTCTCTTGGGCTTCCCCACAAACTGCATTCCCTTGAATTCAACCAGTGCCCTAAACTCATTCGTCTTAAGGTGCTTTGTCTTGTATTTTGGAGGGGAGTGTCCAGCTCTCATCAGTAGGGTTTGTAGCAAACTTTTTGGATTTGCTCCGTCTTTTGTAAATCTGTCATTATCATTAGTTACCTTAGGCTTCCTGCTTTCACGACCAAACACAAATTTTCCTTCACATTGATCTCCTGATACCAGGTCCTCAACAGCAAGCATGAGGTATTTTCCTTCCTTGAGAATGTCAAGTTTAGGATCTTGAAGCTGCATCATCACAAGAAGCTCTTTATCGCTCAATGCAACAGATATTATTAATAAAAAATCTTTCCAGGTTTGAGGTAGATAGGTTAAACCCACAACAATGTTCATGTCTTGGATATGTCAATCACAGCCACAATACAAAAACTCAGAGATACTCTACACGTAAATAATATCATCACACCAAAAGAGATGTGCTCATGAGCACAGTAACAATGAAAAGAATATTGCATCCTCGGGCAAACAACCATTCAACAAAAAGCTCTTGACAAGTACATTTTTGGGAGCTTTCAATGCAAATAGTTGCAGAATGGAATAAACTTTTTTTTTTAAAAAAAAAAACATAGTTCTAAACACCATCAACATTACCGCATCTTGGATCAGTGTTATAAGATCTGCCTGGCCAGGCAAGTCAAACTGGTGACCTGCCGACCAAGGACCTGGCCTGTGAAAAAACCTGTCTTTTTTTTTTTTTTTTTTTTTTTACCAAAACAACATCATTTCATGATTTTTTTAAAAAAAATTAATGCTTGGGTTGACCAGGTCAACACCCGACCTGTGACCCGAGCCCTGGGCTAGGTTGACCCCGGTTCAGGTCTTACAACTATGTCTTTAATTGGTAAAATCTGAAAGGGGAAAAAAGTGGTCAAAGGATTTTAGAAAACATATAGATGATGCATGTTCAATAGTTTACCTCCTGCAGGAGCATAACCTCTAACAGCTTGATAATATGAATCATTTAACAAGCACAGAACTAAGAGGGGTGTTTTATTTTAGTAATGGAAGGCGGAACCTCAGAAGATGAAAAACTAGGATTTTGTATATGGCTAGTTGAAAGATGGAACATAAAATTATTTTCTCTATACTAATCATCTTTCCCAACTCACCTTCTTCTGAATAAGCTTATCAAGTTCTTCATTAAGCTTTAAAAAGCACTCTGCCAAATTATGATCCATGAAGAAATCAATGTATCCATTCAACATTTTCAGATGCCCAGCCTGAGCACAAGAAAATTACTGATTATAAAACTCTGCAAGTTCAATAGGAAAGGAATATCATAACTATCCATAGAAAAGAGCTAAAATTACCTGTGCTCCACAAGCAAGTGCACCACCAAAAAGGATCAGTACGGAATCAGATACACCAGTGGAATCACGTATGAAAACTGAGTTGACCTTTACTTTTTCACCAAAGACCAGCCATGGATAGGGAATTGTCTCATAGCGTGCATTCACAGAATTCTGAAGCAGAACCATCATCATTATCAAATACTCTCGTGGACAATATAAGAAACTTTTACAACACGATGACAAGAAGTCAAGAAATAGCACGCACATATACACTTGGCAAGGGTCTAAAATTTTTCTAGTTACATACCCTTCACATTTCAAGAACTACTCAGTTAACAGGGAAACACACACACACAAACAGCAAAGTGATCATACGAGCTAGATGACTCAAACTCAGAATTTATGCATCAAAGCATGCATAACAACCATTAGTTAAAAAAGTCTAGTCCGGCACACTAGTTTAAGTTTCACACTTACAGCATATAGAGAAACTTGGCCATCATCCATTGTTTTGAAAGACATGGATGTTTCTCTGTGCTGCGCACAAAGAAGAAAGAGCAAAATGTATCAGCTATCGAATTTCATGATGAAACACAGGATGTGCATTTGAAGCAGAGAAACATTACCACTACTGACGCGATTCCAGGATAGAGGCCAGAGCATATAATTGCACGAACCAATGATTGGTTGTGACTTAATTTGTTGTGGTTGTTTGTATCTTCTTCTATTAAGCCAGCATCTTTTAAAATGAAGTTAAATTGCTTCCTTAGAGAATGAATGGCCTGCAAAGTTTGTGCAGACAGGAAATTTCTCCAGCAATACTCATATGCCGATCCTTCTCTTTCAGCTTCTTTCCATCCTTCATATGCACGGACAAGAGCCATATGATCACTGTAGTCTTTTGCAGAAAATCTAGACTTTGCTGCCCCAGCTAACTAAACCAAAGATAGAATAGTTCAGCTGAAAATAAAGCCAAAGCAGGAAATCTAGAACCTGGAAGCATAACGCTCAAACATACAGGAAAATGCTCCAAATGCTGATTTATAAGTTTCAAAGGTGCATTGATCAATAACAAGATTGTTAATACAGGACCAATGCACAGGACACTATTGTTAATACTTGATTGCACCGTACTTACATCCTTTTTGTCCTGTGGCAGAAGGAAAGGATCCCTGACACTGAGCCCGGACACTATTGTTAATATAGGACCAAAGCACCCAAAGATGGCACCCATTATTAACATTTTACCCAGCTTGGGATCTACTGGAAGCATTGTCAAATACTTCCCTGATTGAAAAATAAAACAGAGGAGTTTAATAATTATAATTAAGAACTAGAATATAAATAGTAGAGTTCTTCTCATCTGCAAGAATCAGCAAACTGACCAAGATTTGTCAGATTCTCCTTCTCATCTAATGCACCAATCATCTTCAGAAAATCAATCGCATTTTGGACCTGTCATCCATGGAACTTGTCAAATTGTGCAATAGACTAAGAAATGAGGTTGCAAATTATTTGCATTATTAATACTTGTCAAATTGCAAAATGGAAAAGTGGAAGCCCTTAAGTTATGCATGCAGCTTGCATTATCTTTTGCAGTGTGTATTCAGTAATTAGTGCATGCAAGGTCGTGGGCGATAAAACTATAGTAGGAAGTAATGTTCATCCATTTTCCCCTTGTACATTTTCATTAATGATTTACAAATGTTCTAGTTAATGGATTACTTTCTACAACAATCATAGACATGAACCATTAAACAACTTCTACAATGATTGTAGGATCAGAAACCAGGTGGTATACAATTTACAACAAATTTTTATGGTGAAAAAAACCAGGTGGTCACAATAACTCTAGAAAAGGTTGGCCTGGCAAATCTAGTTGAGGAAATTGAATGTGAGCTAAAATTGATCAATTGCAGTATGACATCCTCTATAGAGAGATGTTGTCATCAGTTGTATGAGGTCTCCCTTGGTATGCCCCCTTTACTTGAAGTTTATTCTAAGTCTTAAAGGCCGGCTCAATAAAGTTTCAAAGAAGAATATAGGCCAGCATCCAGGGGGTAATATGGAAATAAAAAAATTGTGTTGACAACACTTACAGCCAATGGTTTTGGTGGCTGGAGAGCAGCTGACAAGAATTCTCCTATGCTTCCAACCTGCAAACTCTTTATTTGCAAGCAAAGAGAGTTCAGGGGAGTCCTCAAAAGTTCAGGAAGTTGATATTCAGCAAAGGCTTCATATACACATCTTGGGTATAGGTGGTAACATTCGCCTGGCTGCACTCGGCCAGCCCTACCCCTTCTCTGCAACCCATGAATAGCCAAAGAAGAATATGTCATTTATGAAAAGAGACCAGGAAAATGACATAGATCAAGGTGAAGCACAGAAGACGATAACAGATTCAAATAAAATCATAATCAATCCAATAATGCATGCTACCACGTGGCAACAGTGCATCTTAAACATTCATATAACCATCCCAGGCTGCATGAACCCTCAAGCTTAACCAACTATGTTTCCAGTGAAGAAAATACCCCATACATTATATAAACAGGCATTCCATACACGCTCAAGTGAGAATAGAGATCAAGTCTATTCCGTTTTACAGTTAGAAACATGCAATTTGGTAATAAACCTGAACGAACAAATCCAAATGATGTCAAGGCAAGCTTACTTGTCGAGCAGATGCTTTTGATATCCAAGAAGGTAGCAGACAAGGTGTGTTGTTTAAAGCATCATAAGTGGTTTCTTTTGCCTTCCCACAATCAATGACAAAAACTACATCATTGATTGTAATGCTTGCCTCTGCCATATTGGTTGCAAGAACTATTTTATGTACATTAGGAGGAGGTTTCTCAAAAATCAGTTTCTGCATAGAGTAAAAAGATGATAAGTAATATGACATGAAATCAAACACTCCAAATGATATGCTGAGCATGAACACTGTAGCATCTTCATTTCACTGTAGTTATTTTAATAATCTACTGTTATACTCTTTTCTAACCTGGAAGGTTAATAAACATGATAATTGCATATGTATTATGTAGACAATAATTATGAATTGGGCAAGTTTCTGGAACACCCATTTTTCAGTGTGAGATATCCTACAACATCACGAATTATAATCACTCCTGGTCCCTTACATGGTCCGCTGCACCAGTATTGTTTTTTTGTTTAACTAGTAAAGGTGCCTCAAAGGGTCAGATCTGCATTGAGTAACTTGCCCGACGAGATAGACTGTGGAAAGATAAATGCTCCCTTCAAAGTGGAAATTAACACGCATTCTAGCATCCAGATAAGTCTAACCTTGACCAGAACAGGGGAGCTTTTAGGATTTTATTTCCATTCAAAAAACCTAACAAGATAAGTATTAACATAAAACTTAAAAGACTACCTGTTCTGAGGTTGCCATAGAACCATGGCAAGTTAGAAGCAGAATTCTGTTAGGATCACCCAGGAGAGGATGTGCTTTAAGTTGATCCCTCAAACAGCTAATATCCTCCCAGCCAGTCATGAAAACTAAGACAGCACCTGGTCGTTCCTTCCGACATATATGGCACAAAACTGCTTCAATAAGGTTAAATCCTATGCAATCAGGCATCCAGCGTGCCAGAGAGTCACGTGCTCTGGAACTATAATTGTCAAAACTTGAATTAGTAAGAGCATCCTGTCCACAAACAACAAGAACAACAGTTCCCAAACAAATTAGTTTTTGCAAGTGCAGTAGATAGTGCTCTAGCAAATAGAACTAAAAATACCATTTTACTCCAAAAGTAGGCTAATGCACACAAGACTGAGAAATTTTGGAAAATTTACAACTTCGAGTTTCAAGTCTCTAGTCAGAAAAGTAAAATGAAAGTAGTATAATAGTAATAATCAACAACAGGTCTTCAAGAGACTGTCATACCTCAACGAGAGTAGTGATCTGGTTTTTCCTTTTTCGTGGTGCCAGTTGCCTCTGTGTTTTCCACATTTTCTCTTGGCCATAATCATCAATTTGATTGAAAGAAGTCAACTTATATCCGGTCATTTCCAGTACATCTTCTAAAAAATGTGCCCTCACTGGATATGTAAAGCCCTGGTAAAATACATGAACATTTTGAGGACCTCATGGTGCAAGCTATATCTCTATAACTGAGACAGTTCTGTTCCCAATAACCAGATGTAACAATTTTGAATCCATGTAGCCACAAAAGAGGATGCATGCTTTTGAATGGACTTCATCAAAATAGAAACATTTTGAAGGTGCAAGCATATATTTTCTTATGTTTACCAGCATTAGAAACTGCAGTATGGTTTTCACACTCTTCTGTTTGCATGCACAAGCCATATTTCATAGTATGCAGTTACAAACCCTGAGTATTTCTCTCAGGCAATTTTTGTTGTTAAAAACTAAACTCCAAAGCCAACATGGTCAAAATCACTTCAAAACAAAGTGCACAGCCAGCTTAAAATACAATTTCCAAATCAAAGCCCAAGGATACTTGAAAAAAAATGAAAACTGATTATTAAAACAGTTGATGCTCACATCTCATCACACCAACACCAGAATGCTTTAAATACCAACAAATAAGTGTATATTAATAACAATTCCTGCTTATAGCTTACTGGAATATGAATAGTTGGTGCTCCTCCAAAATAATTGGAAAAGAGTTCCGCATTCAAAGTGGCACTCATTAAAATCAATCTCAAGTCCCGACGACGTGAAAGAAGATCCTTGAGCACAATCAATAGGAAGTCTGTTACAGATAAAATGTAAGACAGAAAGGAAGAAGGTAGAACAACCTCTTGTGAAGAATAGATGACAAACTAAACTTATAAGTTACCTTCATTCATGCCTCGCTCATGAATTTCATCGACGAAAACATGGGTTATGCCATTCAAGTTGCGGTCACTTAACAGGCGTCGAAGTAAAATTCCACTGGTACAAAAAAGCAGATGTGTGTTTCTTCCTTTCACACCCTCTAGTCGGACTTTATAACCAACCTAACAAAAAAATATGTTGTGGTATAGCAGCGAGAGAAAAAAGTTTTCAAACGAAAAAACAAAAAAGACTATCTAGTTAACAAATCTAGTCTTTGTGTGTGCAATATGTTAATGTATTGAGAGAAAGAACGCCCACTGCTTCACCAAGAGGCTCTCCTCTCTCCGCAGACACTCTATCTGCAACAGCCATAGCAGATATTCTTCGAGGCTGAGTGCAAATTATGCTACAGAATGCTCCACGCCCAGATTCTATTTCTGACTCCAGAATATATTGAGGAAGTTGAGTGGTTTTCCCACATCCAGTCTCTCCAGATATTACAATGACCTACCAATAAGACAACTAATTAAGAATACATTTGGGAAAAGTAGACACTTATTACTCATATGTCATCACCATCAAAATGTTTCTCTTCTGGTTTGATGGCCAAAAGTGTGAAAATAAAAGAGAAACTGAATAAAAGTTAAATGAAAACAAATCTTGACAAATTGAATGAAGTATCAAACATATGGACATCAAGAAAGGACAGATTAGAAAGTTCTCCAAACAAAAGCAAAACAAAAAAAATTTCTTTCAACGAACATTGCACAATCTTTAAGATCATAGCTGAAAACAAGCCAATGAGCTGTATATTCAGACCTGATTCCTTGCTATTGCTTGGAGTAACTTCTCCTTTTCCTGGAAAGAAGGTAGAGATTTCCTAAAGTCCATCATTTTTCTGCCCTCAAGTGATTCCTATGAACCAAAGACAATAAATACAGAACAAAATCAGAATGAGACACATGGTTTTTATCGTCCCCACCCCTTCAAACATGTGCTATTGATCAGTTTAAAATGCTAAGGATGTCTTGCCGATGACACTTAACAAATTAATAACAAAGATCACAATATGAGAAAACAACAATCATACCCGCCAAGCTCTTTGCATGTTACGCATTCGCAAACTCCTCCTCTGAAGAACCCTTTCCATCACAGAGCGGTCTAGAAATGAATCTGGATTCTCATCTGGACTCGTATCTTCAATCTGATTGATGGACGCGTCATCTGCATTACCACCAACTTTTCCAGCACTTAGTTGAGTTCTATCAAGATGCTCCTGAAGTAAACCCTCAACCCTCCTTTGCAAACTTAGTGGGATAACCACCTGCACAAATGGAAAATTAAAATTCCAACCATCCAGCCTGACAAAACATCTAGAAATAACATTCATACAAACTCGTCGGAAGAGCTTCACAAATCATCACCTCCCTTTGTGGCCGCTTATCATCCAAATCAGGCCTGTAGTTAGGTAGAGGAACCTTGCTTGCAACAACCACTTTTCCATATAGTTCACTGATAAACAACGAAACACAAGCAAGATCTCAATATATCATTTCAAAGTCTCAGTCCACTACGGGCACACAAAACAAATATACTTGTTAACAAAAAGTAACTACTGCCTCCATTACCTATAAAGTCCCATCCTTCCAGCAAGATTTGAAATCTGCTCATAGTCTCTCCTGTCTTTTCTATCTCTAGAAACAATCTCTTGGTCTGTTTCACTGCGCAATAGCAAGCTGAGCTTCCATTTCCACTCATCAACATTGGCCACAGACGACGAAGCCTAAAATTAATAACAAAACACCATCTTAGACCACCAAATTTCCCAACCTCTTGACAGTATAATCAGTCAGTTCATATACACAACAAATCAATTGCACTAATTCCCCCAGAAAACATAAAAACTATCACATTCATCCCACAATCAACAATAATACTCACAACCCTTTTCATTTCTAGTTGATTAATCACCATTTATGCATTCAAATCCCAATATTTTACACCAAAAATCAAAACTTTACATTCATAACCTAATAAAACGAATGATAGAAAAAGAAAAAACAGACCTTGTGGTTTTCAAAATCACACTCGTACTCGTCATCAGAGAACTGCTCTACTGCATACCCACAAAAACCACGCCTTTTGGTCACTAAAAAGCTGGTTTCATTAGAATTATGTAGAAACAAAAGCAAACTAAATAAAGGGTGGTTGTTTTTATTGCTGAAGATGGTATAGGAAAACGACTTCTTCTTGGCGGTGGTGCTGCATCCCAGAAGGAAACTTCTTAGCACAAGCTTCGAATTTTGCATATTTTAATTGATAATATACGAAGCAAATTCATTGCTTTTTGTGAATTATCGAAGGTTCAAATGCAAGACAAACCATTTCAAGGCACCCTGTAAGCCACCAGTCTAGTAGAGGGAGGGAAGGGGAGAGAAACTGGCTAGTCCTTACAATAGCTAGCTAGGGAGTCTACAGTGGAACAGAACGAACCACGGGTTTTTAATTGGGGAAACCTAATCTAGTCCTTATAATATATACAGATTCTTCATTGAGTATCAAAATAAAAAATATTTTACCAATTGGGTCCTAAATATTACATATATTTTTCAATTGAGTTCTTTTGTCAAATTTCTTTTTTTTGTTAATATTTTACATTTAATTCTCATATTTAAACATTTTAACAGAGTTGTTAAACACGGCCTCTCAGTTAAATAGAAACTAATGTTAGATTTTTGTTTTATTAACACGGTTTAAATATAGTATAGGTGAATAAAATATTAATTTAAAAAAATAATTAATATTTTTATAAATTTAATTTTTAATTTATGATGGTTAGTCAAAAATTTATAAGAGTAAGAATTAATTCTTTAAATTTTTAGCTTCTAAAATTTATTATGAAAAAAGAGTAGGAGAAAAAGTTTTTGACTTTATTTTTTTTATATTTTTTCTCATTTTATTTTTAGTGTTTTATTTTTTTTATGCTTTGATTTTCTTATCTCAAATCTAGAATTTAGGTTCATATTTTATTGAGAGATATTTGAGTTTTTTTATTTTGGTTTAAAAACTGTGTTTAAAAGTGTATCTAAATTAAGAAGATATTGTTGGAATTTTAAGAAATATAATGCAAATATCTTAGTTGTACAAGTGAAAAGCGTATATATGATTTATCCTTAAGAGCAATAAAAGTTTAATTACTTTAAAGTGTTTAAATATTTTTTTTATTTTTAATTTAAACATATATTTTTTTATTATTAGCATGTTTGCTAGAACACTATATGCTAAATATATATGCTAAAATTCTATTATTTTTTTTATATTGAAAACATGTTTGTCATTGGTTATACTTTTCCATGTTTACAATTTCAAACAAAAATATATTCTTACTTTTATATTTTTTATTATAATAAATTAAATATTTTTATTCATTAATTTAATATAATTCAACATATTTTAACAACATCATATCTAATCAACATACTATTTTTTTATATAAAAAAAATAAAATAATATTTTTTTATTAAACAGGTCAACCTAGCCAGCATATAAACATCGGACAAGGTTTAGCCGAATCAGATTCATTAACTATGCCTTTTAAGCCACAAAACGTGTGGTGTGGGATCTAATTAATAAAATCACAATTAGAGTTCACGAATCCATTGGTAGCATTTTCAAGATTATCAAGAATAAAGTTTTTTTATTATTATTATTTTACCTCTCCTTATATAATATTATTTATTAAAATATTTTTTTTATTTTTATTCTATCTATATTTTTTTTCTAATTTCATTAACATCCTTTTCTATTAAAAATTAGATTCTATAATTTTTTTAATTTATTTTATATAAAGTTATCATGATATTATAACCTGAACCACGAGTTAGACAGGTTAACTCAGTTTACTCAATTTTTTTTTATTAACAAAAAAACTAAAAAAAAAGATTTTATTGCGCAGCCTTACTAATAAAATACTATTTATTGGAATAATGTTTTTTTTCTCTCTCCTTAGTTTCCTTTTTTTTTTCAATCTATATTTTTCTCACTCAATTTCATTTAAATTATTCAATATTGAGTTTGTTGGAAATTGAGTTTTATAATTTTATTTTTAATATATATTTCATGAAGTTATTTCAATCTCATAACTTGGATTGCGGGTTTGACATGTTGACTTGAGTTTTTTTTTTTCTTATTAATTTTTTTCTCAAATCCATCATTTGATATTAGGTTGATTGGAAATTAGACTTCATGATTTTTTTCCATTCGCTTTCTGTAAGGTTATCATCATCTCATGGTGCAGGTTACAAGTTTGACCGGTTAACTCGAGTCGACTCGAGTTGTTTTTATATCATTTTTTTAATCAATTTTTTTTTAATTTTATATTTTCAACACTAGATTGATTGATAATTGAGTTTCATAATTTATTTTAATTTACTTTTTATTGGGTTATTTGATCACATAATTCGGGTTACGGGTTTAACAGGCTAACCCGGGTTGACTCGAGTTATTTTTTTATTCTTTTATTTTAATTGATTTTTTTTAATTTCATCTTTCAACATTGATTTAATTGAAAATTAAGTTTTATAAATTATTTAGAATAACTTTACATTGAGTTATTATAGTCTCGTGACCTGACATGTAGATTGGTAGGTTAATTCGAGTTGATTTAATATATTTTATCTTACTATTTATAAAAAATATCTCATATCTCATATTTATTTTAAATCAAACTATATTTTTACCGATCATCTAGATTATTTTTAGATCTATGAAGTCGAACGGGTCATATAAAATTAATTCCCACATGATTTTTTTTTTCACTAGAAAAAATTACTAGCAACACACATGTATTTTTTTTTATGTTAAAAAAAAATGATCTGATCTTAATCTAACCCGCATGCTAAAAATCTAATCTCTAGACTAAAGTTTGAAGGTGTTATTGATGCCGAAAGCTAGAGCCTAGTTTTTCTGCTGTCCACGAGTCACTGGAAGTGAAAGGAAGAAAAAAATGGAGGAAATTGTTTCCGAGTCTATTAAATAATAAAATTATTTCAGTGAGTTATAGTGTAATTAAATTTTTCTTTTTTATTTTTTTTTATCCATATCTCTCTTTTAAATCCATAGAATAATTAATTGATCCTTAGTATCTAACTGCTAAAAAGGTTTTGTTTTTCGTCTAACAAATTAATGTTAATTAAGCTCTGTTTTTTTTAAGTATTACTTTTATCATCATCTTGGCCTGTTAAGTATGCAATTTATCGAATTTATTAAATTTAAGTTTTTTATGTTCTTACCTTTTTTTCCCATTTTTTTTTAATTTATGTTTTATATATATATATATATATATATATATATATATATATACGCAAATCTCTAATGTTTCTCTACAAGAAATGTGGAATTGAAGTTTTTTAAGTATGCAATTTACCGAATCGTGTTAATTTTTTTATTTTTTTATTGAATTTAATTTTTTATGTTCTTATATTTTCTTTATTTTTCTCATTATTTTTTAATTACGTTGTATAAAAATATTATAATTCACGGTTCCATACAAGAAATGTGGAATTGGGGTTTTTTGAATGAGGATGTTAATATGAAATACTATAATAATCAAAATGAAACTATTTAAACGTGGCTACAGAAAAATAGATAATTTTTGGAGGCGCAATTGGATTATTTTTTTTGTTAATTAATATTTTCAATTTAATTTGCATGTTTAAACTTTTTAAGCTGTTAAACGCGTGGTGTGGGACTAATTAATAAAAATTACACTTTAGTCCCACACACACCAATGGTTTCAATTGGATCCTCAAATTGAAAAGTAAGCACTGTTTTTCTGAAAATTATTATTATTTTTTAATATTGCTGTATCTAGTATACATTTCTATTAAGAAATAGCATTAAAAAAAAACTGCTCACAATTAATGATAAAACATGTTCCATTATTTATTTATTTATTTTAAAAAAAGATGAAATATGCTCATATTAAGTATATGTGCTTAAAATATAATAAACATGCGATCTCAATACTTGCATCTCAACTGTTCTAGAGATGCTTTCAGATATAGTATTTATTGATACTGCCATATTTTCATGCCACAGTCTTGTTCTTGGAACATAGCTTTAGATCTTGCCAGATGAGCTAAAAATGCTATAGAAATGTGCTCCAACTGCCATAATTATTGAAACTGCCACAAAAATATTCACTATCAGTTGATTCTCATCATTCTTCATGTCCTCGTCCTTGTTAGCAGAAGCTCTTGCATTCTCTGCATCCTTAGAAATATCCTTGTTAGACTTCTCTTTATCATCACCAGCAGCTGTCTCATTCTTCTCCTCCTCCTCCTCCTTCTTCAGGACAACACTCTCAGCTGTCTTTGGTTCCTCACTTTTCCCATCCTTTTCCTCTTCCTTTGCCAATGGCTTTTCAACAACTTTCTCAGCTATCTTTGGTTCCTCACCTTTCTCATCCTTTTCCTCTCCTTTCACCGAAGGCTTTTCAACAACTTTCTCAGCTATCTTTGGTTCCTCACTTTTCTCCTCTTCTTTCGAAGGCTTTTCAGCAACTTTCTCGGGCTTTTCCTCTTCAACAGGCTTCCCGTTTGCTTCATTCTTTTCTTTCTTTTCGGTGACAATTTGATGAGCCTTTTCACCATCTAACCCTGCACTCTTCTCCTCTACTTGTTTTGTGGTATTAACCAGTAAATCAGCTTTTTGAGGAGCTTCATCTTGACCCTTTTGAGATACCTCTTCGCTGGCTGCCTTTTGGGGGCTTAGAGCTTTAACATCTTTCCCTTCTGTTTCTTTGGCAAAGGTGGTTGAGGTTCTCCCTGAAGGAGTCTCTTCTCCATTCTTCTCAGGCTTTGGTTTTCCTGTGGAGTCTTGAAGCCCAGGATCCTCTTGGCTAGCTGTGGCCTCCAATTCTCCAGTATCAGTACTTTTTACAGCAGGAATGTTTTTCGGAATCCTGATGGTTAGGATCCCACCAGCAAACTCCAATTTCATTTGGCTCAGGTCACAATTTTTGGGAACGATGTGAGCTGTATTAAAGCGACTGCGCATGTTATTTGCGAGTATACGCTCTCCATAAACTCTGATATTACTTTGCAGTTCGTCTGCTGCAACACTTACTTGCTCTTTCAAGAAACCTGCATAATTAACCACACTTTTAATTCAAGAAAATATAAGGTTGAACCATGAAGATTTAAAGCTGAATTTTAGGCAATTAGATAATCAGAAAGTTACCAGGAAGATATACAAGTAAAACTAGAGCTGCATCTTCTTCCTTCCATTCTGTATTTGGCTGAAAACTGGTTGGAAGATTTTGAGAGGTGCTGCGGAGATTATATCTTCTGGGCCGAAAACCAGTGTATCCACCTCTTGGATTCATCATGATTTTTATCCTTCTATCTCTTTTGGTATTAATTTTTAATAACACGAAGTGGAATTTTTCGCTCTTAATTAATCTGTTGGCTACAATTTTCTGGTTTGTATTTATATTAGAAATTTTGGGATTGTAAGTTGGTTTTGAGTTTTCTTAACAGAATGAACATTTGGTTGCTTTGCTTTTGTAAATTGGTTCGATGATCCCTTGGGCATTATAAGGCACAACTTCCTTCACAAATAAAGGAAGGTTTCTTTCTTTGGCATGTAGTCTTTCCAATGCATGACATAACAATTACAACGGATGATGATTTAAGAACCATCAGCAATGTACTCCAAAAAATATTCCACTGCTGTACAATGAGAACTGAAGCAAAAGCCAAAATTTTGTTGCCTTGGATATCGAATTTATTATCCAGCAAGAAATGCGATTCTTTGGCATTGGCCATCAGTAGGGCAATAGAACTTAACTGACTTTGCGATGAAGTCTTTTGAGTGAATAGCCTGCTCTAGTATTAATATATTCATGTTTCCTAATCACCTTCCGGTCCAACCATTGATGAGGTGACTTGAGACCTTGGATGGGTTGAGGTTCAGGCCGAGTTTAACAAATAACGGTCTGATGATACCACATGACACTTAGGCTTTGTTGGATCTGTCTTATCCCATTGATGGGTGCAGATCCTTAATATATAGTGAAAACAAAGGAATTCTCTGATCTGTAGGTTACGTTTAAAAGGATGTCTCCATGGTATTGTCTTATGTTAAAAAGGGTTTTTCTAGGTCAATTAGCGTGCTAAACATTGACTGAGAAGTTAAAAGCGATTATCCTGAGGCCAGGGAAGCAATCCAGGTCTCTATTTTTGAGAAATTTGAGAAGTCATTCATGACCTCCTTCTTCACCATTGCTTGGAGGGAGTGGAGCCCTTTCAGTAGTTGGGGTTTCTTCTTCAGGACCAGGTTGTCTGGTGGTTGCTTTTGGAACTTTAATGATGAAAGAAAAATCCAGCCTGAAACCTAGTCTTCATTTTATTCACCTTAAAATTTTCCGGAGCAGAAAAATCTTGATTGAAAACTACTATTATAAGCAAGTGGTCACTCTGCAAGAACTTGGATGGCATGGAAGGAAGGCTGTTAGAGAATAATATAAATCATATTCTGGGACCTTACCTAATAGTTTAAGCTATTGGGTTGAGTTGGTTCTTTGACATGGTATCAGAGCCTTAATGACCAAGCGGTCACGAGTTCGAATCTCACCGTCCCTATTTATTTGATAAAAATTAAGCACAAGGTAATGTGAGCCTGTGCAAGTTTAAAGCCCAAAGGGCTTTCACTTGAGGAGGTGTGTTAGAGAATAATATAAATCATATTCTGGGACCTTACCTAATAGTTTAAGCTATTGGGTTGAGTTGGTTCTTTGACAAAGGCGAAGAAAGCACCAGTCCCTGCTTTTCTTATTAAGTTATAGGTAGTACGTCGTAATGACTTCTCTTACACCTTTGAGAGAATGCAACATAAACCATTCCTTGCTTTCCAAATTGTCTGTTTATAGTATCAATTTCCAGGACATTATATGTTTAAAGCTTTGAGAAGTTAAAAATCGTGATCCTGATGCCAATTGATGCATGTGGTCTAGGAGTCTAGCTCATTGTTTATTCATAGATAAGAAATTTGTAGCCATAGTTTGTCTCATCTATGTTAAGAATTGGAAGAATAAAGTATTGTAATTATTTTTTCTTTTTCCTTGAATTGATTAAACTACAGATGAAACCTGCTTCGAATACAGTGTAAATAGCTGCTTCATTGATGCCATCAAGCTAGTCATGGGGCATGCTCATGTACAAGAAATACATGTGGTGTACATATAGAAGTTAGATGTATATATCAAACTAACTTTTGCAAGTCTTGATCATCTCTATATTCATTCTGCCTTCTTTCTAGATTGGCCATAGATGGTATAGAATACATAAGCTCCAATTGCCAGGATCAAAGAGAGTATGGTGAATTTATCTACTATATATAGCCTTGCAGTCACCCCCCTTGTTACATTGTGATTCACAGACGTTCCAGAAGAAGAACTTGCATTCTCCATATCCTTTACCTCCCCTTCCTTCTCTTGATTAACACTTTCACCACTCTTCTCCTCTTCCTTTTGATCACCAACCTGTCCTATAGTGCTTTGATCATCTACTTGCAGCTTTCTGGTAAATGCTAATGGGAAATTAGCTTTTGAAGGAATTTGATCTTGACCCTTTTGAGACATCCATTCGCTCATGCTTTTTCCACCTTCAACACCTTTGGTTTCTATAATTTCTTTATCCACAGTTTGTTGTCTTGCAGTACCATCTCCACTCATTTCAGGCCCTAACCTGCTTGTATTACTTTCTTGTAGGCTTGGAGCTTCCTGTCTTGTTGGGGCCTCTAATGCACCAGTACTAGCTTGAGCAGGAATTACTTTTGGAACTCTGATGGTTAGAGTTTCATCATCAAATTTGGTTTTTGCTTCATAGAGGTTAAATTTTTCAGGAATATCCTCGAAAAGTGTATCGAAGTGCCAGTTTTTAAGTGCGGGATTACTACAGACTCTGATATAATGTGATGGTGCAACTATCCTACAATCTATATGCTTCTCAGCAAAACCTGCAGAGTGCATAATTTACCAACAAATAAGGTTACAAAATATACATGACATGATCAAAGCTAGTTTAACAAAAATATTTTCAACGTACCAGGTAGATGAACATGCAACGTAAGAGCTTCATCTTCCTCTATCCGTTCCGTTTTCGGTAAAAAAAGCGATCGCGATTGGGTAGGTTTACCTTGGTCCATAACAGTTCATCAACTAATTCATCTACTCATAGACCTTTTTGATTTTGATATCCCTCAATGTGCCAATGTTTTAGGGTTTTTTTTTTTTAATGAATATGCTGACAGTTGATATTTATGGGAGGATTGCAAGGTAGTTTGGTTTTGAGTTCTCTTGACAGGGAGTCTATTCTTTCTTTGTTGCTTAGGTTTCCTTAAAATGAGGTTTTAGCTTTTGTCCCTCTATTTCCAGTGTACAAATTAAGGACAGGGATTCTCTACTTGTCCTGCAGGTCTTTTCCAAGGCTTCCGTACAGTTTGTTGAACATCAGGCCTTTCATAAGTGTTAAATTGTAAGAAATACCCCCCAACTATACGCAATCCTCAATTAAGCCTCCAAAGTTTAAAGTTAATAAATTTTACCCTTAAATTGTCGAGCATTACCCAATATCACCATCATATTTTGGTGCAAAAATCAGAGGGTAATAGAACGTGGCAAGTGGCAACAAATAAACTCATCTGTGTTAAACTGATTTTGGAATAATCACTTGTCATGAAAAATGAAAAAAAAACAAAAACAAAAACCATTATTGAAATTGGAGTTAGTGTGAAATAAGTGATTTAATTTTTTTTAATTATATTTTTCCTTCAAAGGCTGCATATAGTTTAACCAAAGTTATTAAATCATGTAGGATCCATGACCTCCTCTAAGTCCTAGATATTACAGGTTGAATGGGTTTCAAATGCTTTTATTTTAAATTAATTTTTTAAAAAAAATAAGTTAAAATAAAGTTATTTTAATTTTTTTTAAAAAACATCAAATTAAGGCTTATCTTGGTTTTAAACCGGATTAACTTTTCTTTGACTTAGGCCAGGTCAAACCTGTCATGCTGGAAAAAAGAATGAACAAAAAGTTAACTGAAATATAAGACTAGCTTTGTAAAATCAAATGTTCTTCGTTTCTTTTACTTTACAAATAAAGGAGGAATTCTCTCCTTGGCCTGCAAAGCTTACACTATACCTTGTTTGCGTAATATTGATATTTGTGAATGTCCTACCAGTCTTTGGCAGGGTAAAAATATTCTCAGATTTATAATTAGAGGATTTGAAAGAGCAAATAAATAGTTATTGGAGGTGAGGAATTTAATGATACAAGTATTTGAGGCCTGGATTTTATTGTAGAAATTTACACAATGGGTTTAAGTAGTTGACAAATACAAGTTAATGCATGATATTGTAAGAATTAGTCTTTGGAAGTTCCAGATGATCGATAGCTGTAGACCATGTAAGCTCCAAGTGCTACAATCACGAGGACTGCCACACCCATATTCACCATTGATTGCCCTTCTTCACTTAGATCCAAGGTGCTAAGTCCTTTCATTGTCTTCTTTGCAGCAGTTGCAGCTACATTCTTCACTTCCTTGACTTTGCCAGCAACATTGAAATCCTGCTTTGTCTTTTCTTCAGTACCAGCACTAGCAAATCTAACATTCTTTTCTTTGTCTGCTCTAAGAGAAGAGGTTTCACCAGCGAACATTGATTCTTTTCCTTTCTTGCTACTTTCATCACCTTCTGTTACCCGAGATTCTTTTCTTTTCTTGATGCTTTCCTCTTCTTCAAACAAAGTCTTCTCCTTTACTGATTCTGTTGGCAGCTTCTTGCTTACTTCATCTGTGCTTTCTTTCTTTACAACTATGGGCTTTTGGTCAACTGTTTTAGCACTAGAGACCTGATCAGTCTTTTCATCTTTCTGCTTCATTGTATCAGTAGTCGAAACAACTTTGGATGGGGCTTCAGCTGGACCCTTTTGAGACTTTTGATCTTTCAAGGCTTCTTGAGGGCTTAGAGCTCCCACCTTCTGGCCATCTGTTTGTTTTGGGCTAGAAAAGCCTGCAGCACCCTCCATACCCTTCTGTGCCTTTGTCTCCATTTTAGGTTTCTGAGAGACTTGAGAAGTCGTAGTCTTCTCTGGTAGGGCATCTTTTGAAGGCAGCAAAGCCTCTTTGGTTCCCTTTGCTTCTTCTTTGCGGTGAGATTGTTTGATGGTAGCTTTAGGCATTGTAATGGAAAGAATTCCATCATGAAACTTGCCTTGAATTTTATTCACCTCACAGTTTTGTGGAACAGGAAAAGTTTGATTGAATCGACTCCATTTATTATAAGAAAGTGGTCGTTCTCCGGTAACTCGAACAATTCGGGAGGAATGAACATAAGTGATCTTCAGCTGCTCCTTTAGAAAGTCTGCAAAATCAGGAAAAATATTATAAGAAAACTGATGTCTCTTTAACACCATCCTCAAAACTTCCACTCATCCTAATTCTGAACCATTTAAGACATTGCGAAGTTAAACCACGAACAATCGTTCGGCACAAGTTATAAAGCCTAAAAATAAATGGTAAAGCTCACCAGGAAGATGAATGCGCAGAACATTTTCCCCCTCTTCTTCCTTCCATTCAGACTTGGGTTGACAATCCTCATACTGGATAGCAGCATATCCTCCAATGCGTGTCTTCATGGCCATTTCTATTCCTCTCTTCTCTTCGGTTTTCGTAATTTAGTAGAATGTGTTTGGTGAAGTCATGGTTAAGCCTGTGTTTTTTATATAGGCCTGAAACAATGGAGGATCGCTAAAAGTTGTCCTTTTAGACTTTCTTAATCAGGAAACTATTCTTTCTTGATTGATTTAGTTTCTGAAAGTTTCATGAGATTTAAAGTATCCCATGATCATGTATGAGGTATAACCTGCTTAAGAAATAAAGCTGAAGTTCTTTGTTTGCCCTGTACTCATTAGGTTATCCATCCTCATTTCTCAACTCATCTGAAACAAAATTTCTTAATCATAAAATACACAAAACATGTTTTACATGCAGGAGAAATACTTCAGATGGAATTAATAAAAAATATTGTAGCAAATTTGGAATTGCTTTGGCATGAAGCATATGCATCCTGTCAAAATCTTTTAATTTCAGAAAAGTTAGCTGAATTCCTTGAGCTCAGAGACATCTCTGCTCAAAGGCTTTCTTTGACAAGGAATTCTGTTTCTGCCGCACCTTTTGACCCTTGATGAGAAAAGGATACCTGGCATTTGATTTCTCTGCAGGTTACGGTGCATGAGCTTGACAGAAAGCATATGATTCTTCCATAACCATTTACCAGCATCCAGAGAGACATCTCTGACAACCCAAGAGACAGGTTCAGGAAAGAAATGGAAGGGGGAGGCAAAGAAATGCATGCACGAAAACAAAAGCTAGAACTTAATTATCTGAAAAAAGAAAAGAAAGGTAACTTTATGGCCTAGGAATATTGATGCTTACTTTTACAGAATTTTCTTCTAAAGAATCTTCCTGAAAGGGTTGAATCCTGAAAAGAGAACTAGTAGCTTAAGAAGAATGGCTCTGCTGAATATTCTGACAGATACAAATAGAAACTTAGACAATGAGTAAGTCAGCACCATAAACAAAATGGGCTTCAACTAAAGGAGTGTCAGTAAAAGAATTGGCACCTGAAGAACAGAAAGCGCTCACTAGGCTGTATCCAGCTGCCTTTATCTGCATGAGCTTGCAGTAGGGAATCCTTCCTGTGAGAAGAATTCCATAACCTTTCCTACAAGGATAGCTAATGTTCAGCACAGTTAGCTGACCCGACCTTCGTGTGTGGGTTTGCCGGGACCCAAAACGAGGTCGTTTTGTGCCAATTTTTCCAAGAAAAACTAAAATGATGATGTTTTGGACAAAAATTTAAAAAAAAATTATCTAGAGTTGACCCGATCATGTCTCACCTGCCAGATTTGACCACGTCCCAAATTAGATTGAAATGAAACCTCGCCCTCTCAAGCTAAGCTAGGTTTAATAATTATGTGTTCAAGCACTCAATAATTCTCTGGAACTCGCATACGCTTCAGAATCTGTCTGAGAAGTGGCCTGAAACAGCATACAGCATAGAATCGAATGCATTAACACCACTCCATAAATCAAATCTAACTGGCAGAAAATAATTAATATGTCCATTGAGAAACAAAATTTCCAAATATATGGTTTCTTATAAATTAAATTTAAGGGGAAAGGAACATATTTGTCCCCCAACTATAACATGATTCTCAAACGGATCCCCAAAATAATAAATTCTCACATCTTAAATTTATGATAGAAACGGTATTGTCCTTTTATGATTTCAAATGAAGAAATTTTAACGCAGCCAAGAACAAAGGATAAATATTCGACTTGTTAGAAATCATAATCTAGAATACAATAACTATGGAAAAACATCTAAAATGTTCTATTTTTATGGTCTTTTATATAGAAAATACTAAAATATCCTAGTATTACTAAATAGAAAAAATAAAATAAAAAACCATTCCCTTCAAATAGAAAACACTAGAAAATCATAATAATTTAGAATATAAAAAGAAAAATAGGAAAAAAATTAAATTCCTAAAAAGAAGATAAAAATAACCAAGGAATTTTTTTTTTTTTTTTCAGAAAATCATCACATTTTTAATATGATGGTGAATTGGGTAGTGTCCAATAGATGATGGACTTAATTGGGAATTATTTTTGTTCGAGGATCCAATTGATAATTGGATGATAGTTAATACACATATCTGTCCTTCCCCAATTTACTATCCCTTTCATGTTAAATTGTTTATGCTGAACTGACATTTTGAAAGCTGTGGCCAATCAAAAATTATAGAGGTTGGATTTGCAAGATTTTTTCCCATAAATAATAATATAATGAAGACTCGATAATGAAAAAAATCACTACTGATATGCGAAAACTAGCACAATTACACCCTTATTAAAAATATAGATCCCAGGGCTCGATAATGAAAAAAATTAGTATTTCTAAAAAAATCTTGCAATTCTCACTCCCATTTAATTATTTCTCTGCTGATTGTAATGTGTAAAATCGATTTCATAATTTATTTGAAATATTATATTTTTATTTTATATTTTTCAATGATGACATGTATAAACTATTTTATTTCATTAATTTATTTTTAATATGTGCTACTTTACTATTTTTTAAAAAAAAAAAACTCTGTTATTTTCCATTTTAAAAAAAATATGCTATTTTTTTTTTTTTAAAGTCAACTTTTATCGGTAAACTTTCAATTAAAAAGGAATCACGTACATCCACAGAACTTCCGATTTTTATCATTAAAAATACATGGATTTCCTGATTTCTTGCTAAAAAAACCTTCAGTTACCAACCCTCCTTGCAATAGTAAACAATCTCAGGTTGTCAGCGACAAAATGACTATGTTTCCGGTCATAAGTTCCTATCATATTTAGGATAAATGCTTGTCTAAATCTAGTAAATATATTGCCTTATATATGCATCCTTTCTCTTCTTTCAAACCAAAATCCTCATAACCTATTCAACTATTTTTTATTTCCCTTTACATGCGCCTTGTAAGTTTTTTCCTGTTTTTTTCGCCTGGTCTATAATGTTTGTTTTCTCTTTTTAAGGATGTTACAAAATTTGGTCAAAATCTTTGGACAATGTTTGAGAAAAATAAGATAGCTTTGGCTGATTTTATGTCCAAAAAGATTCCATCGGATCAAGAAAAATGATCGGCTTTGCCTTTTTGAGAAAGACATGGAAAAATGAAATCCTTATGAACATGCTTTCCGAATCTCGCTTAAATTTTAGAGTTGAATTGATTATTTGACTGTGGTTCATCTAATTCACAGGTACAGTGGTGGAACTTGGAATTACAGTTAAAAAGCTAGTATGGCCAAGGCATGGATCGCTCTAGTGGGGCTATTATTTATATGTTGCTGGTCATCTACAATGGGAGCTGAAGAACATGTTCTATACAAAGATCCAACGAAGCCAGTTGATAAAAGGGTTAAGGATTTGCTAAAAAGAATGACACTTGAAGAGAAGATTGGACAAATGGTCCAACTTGAAAGAACTAACATGACTGCTGAAATCATGAGAAAATACTACATTGGTATGACTGCAGAAATCCTAAAAATGCATGCATATTGCTCATGTTTCTCTGCATTTAAAAGATTCTAATTGAGGCCTAGAGTGAAGAACTAAATAATTGGTGTGATTAATTATAGGGAGCTTGTTGAGTGGAGGAGGGAGTGTGCCAGCTGATAGGGCTTCTCCAAAACAATGGGTTGATATGGTGAATACGTTCCAAAAAGGGTCTCTATCAACCCGTCTTGGCATCCCAATGATCTATGGAATTGATGCAGTCCACGGCCACAACAATGTTTACAAAGCAACCATTTTCCCTCATAATGTTGGCCTTGGAGTTACCAGGCAAGTTCACATACGATTTGTCACAGGATCGGAGGCAGCTTTGATACCATGTTAGATAGCGTGTTTTGTGTTTTTTTCTTTTTGTATATATCTTCTGGTGTATTCATGAGAAGTTTCTTTAGTTTTCTCATTGTTTCGCCTTGGATTTGAACCTGAGTTGATACCTTATTGGATGCGTACTTCATTTTTATATACCATGATGTTTCAGGGATCCTGCCCTTGTGAAGAAGATTGGTGCTGCAACCGCGCTTGAAGTTCGAGCAACTGGAATTCCATATGCTTTTGCTCCATGCATAGCGGTAAACTAAGCGATTAATCTCGATCCCACAATTGCTACGACTCAAATTTTCCCTTGATCTTATCATGCCACATATCTATCATTGCATTATGCAGGTCTGCAGAGATCCAAGATGGGGCAGGTGTTATGAAAGCTATAGTGAAGACCACAAGATTGTCCAAATGATGACTGAGATCATCCCTGGTTTACAAGGAGATGTCCCTGCCAATTTTCAAAGAGGCACCCCTTTTGTTTCTGGAAAGTAAGAATTGATTTGTCAGGCCTAATGCGTCATTTTCTTGATCAAGCATACACAGATTCTTCAGCTCTATCTCCTAATGACGTCTATATTTTGCCCTTTTCTGACACCATGTAGAGACAAGGTTGCAGCTTGTGCCAAGCACTTTGTTGGGGATGGTGGCACTGTCAAGGGCATTAATGAAAACAATACCATAGTTACCCATAACGAACTCTACAGCATCCACATGCCTGCCTATTTGAATTCACTTGATAAGGGTGTTGCAACAGTCATGGTATCCTATTCGAGTATCAACGGCTTAAAGATGCATGCTAACCGTGGATTGGTTACCGGTTTTCTCAAGAGGAAACTCAAGTTCAGGGTAAGACACGGATTCTGGCAGAACAAGTTATTGAATTGATGCACATGAAACATTGTATCACGTATTGTTGCCTGTAAATTTCAGGGTTTTGTCATCTCAGACTGGGAAGGAATCGACAGGATTACCTATCCACCTCATAAGAACTACAGTTACTCTATTCTAAAGTCGGTTAACGCTGGCGTCGACATGGTGTGTTACTAACCATTGTTCTCAGAGATTGCATGCTTGGATATTGATGTTAATTTCACCAAGGAGCAGATATCTGACATATGTTTTGTATGATTCAGGTTATGGTTCCTTACAACTACACAGAGTTTATTAATGGTTTGACCGATTTGGTTTACAAGAAGGCCATTCGCATTCAACGCATAGATGATGCAGTTAGGAGAATCTTGAGGGTCAAGTTCGCAATGGGTCTGTTTGAAAATCCACTTGCCGATTACAGTTTCGTTGACAAGCTTGGAAGCAAGGTGAGTGTGAATTCAACCAGGCGGATGAGGCCAGTGTTTTTCACTGACCACTCCCCTGAAAATGATTCTGAATGACCAGATTGGGTTAATGATATTTGCTTTCTTTCTTCAGGAACATAGAGAACTAGCCAGGGAAGCTGTGAGGAAATCCCTTGTGCTGTTGAAAAATGGAAAATCTGCTAAAAGCCCTGTGGTGCCTCTTCCTAAGAAAGCAAGCAAGATCCTTGTTGCTGGAACTCATGCTGACAATCTCGGCAATCAATGTGGTGGCTGGACAATAAAATGGCAGGGACAAGAGGGAAATAACCTGACTGCTGGTATATAATAATCTCAACTCACTTCCTGTATAGCAACATGTTGAAATATTGTGAATACAAAAGGCAGATGCATGATAGAATTTGTAACCCTTGAGCAGGCACCACCATCCTTAAAGGCATCCAAGCTGCCGTTGATCCAAGCACTAAAGTAGTCTTCAAAGAGAATCCTAACGCTAAATACGTGAAGTCCCAGGGCTTCTCCCATGCCATTGTTGTTGTGGGCGAGCCTCCATATGCAGAGACAGCAGGCGACAATCTGAACCTGACGCTCCCAAATCCTGGTCCGAAGATAATAAACAACGTCTGCGGGGCTGTCAAATGTGTTGTAGTCATCGTCTCCGGCAGACCACTAGTGATTGAATCGTATGTTCCAAAGATTGACGCTCTTGTGGCAGCATGGCTTCCAGGAAGTGAAGGCCAAGGTGTTGCTGATGTTCTATTCGGCGACTATGGATTCACTGGCAAGTTGGCTAGAACTTGGTTCAAGAGGGTCGATCAGCTTCCAATGAATGTTGGTGACAAGCACTATGATCCACTCTTCCCATTTGGTTTTGGCCTTGAGACTAAGCCTTCAAACTAGATTCTTTCCTCAATCTTCTCCATACAAGCTTTTATGAGACCATCATTCCTTGCAAAATAAATCATAGCAGTTGATCCCATTGGCATCTGTCTCTGAAGACATTATTTTTTTTTTTAAAAAAAGAAGAAATTTGGTTAACACTTGTATGGTCAGATCATGACTCTCCATAACGATCAATACTGGATTATGGATTAGAATAACCTTACTCTCTTTTTTTTACCATTAAAATTGTGGAACCATTTAATTTCTAGCTAAATAAGTTTTATTTAACTATACCAATGTTTTATATGGTCTATAAGTTCGAATGTGCAACAATATCTCTGAAAGAGTCCAGTTACATTACGGATTTGTGTATCATTTTGAATGCTTTGGACCATTTCTTAATTTCTTTGACTCCCTGGCTATTGATTCAAATGATAGGTGTATCCCCATTTCATACTATAATTTTTGTTTCTAATTCAAAATGTTTTTTTATTAATCCATGTCTAAAATTAGGGATGGCAATGATACTTACGGGTTGAATTTTTTTATATTCATACTTTACACATTATCCATCAATAAAACTTTTAGATATTAATATTTTATTTATCGAGTTTCGAGTATCCATACAATTATTTATTGTCTAATTATTATTTAATATTCAAAAAAATAAAAAAAATTAATATACACTTGAATATATATATATATATATATATATATATATATATATATATTTTAAATGATTTTGGTTGGGGGTCGGGTTTAATAATATTTATATATTATTCATCACTTATCAAATAAGTTAACTATTAAAAAAAATTACACAAAGATATGTATATATATTATAACATTTGCAGTTATGGTCGTTTATTTTTATCTTCATACTGCATTTTTTGTGATGGTAGAAACGACAAACAACTCATATTTTGTTTTCTTGGGTAGAGAAAAAGAAAAACAGACCGAAAATTGCATCGAAAAAACAGAGGAGGTTTGATTAACTGGTAATAAATTGCCTATCTTAAAAATTCCGACATCTCTTTTTGGATGGATTATGTACAAAATGAAATTGAGAACAATAAAAGTAAAACTTTAATAAAGCGATTCTCGATTATGATGTATTAATAATTTAATCTATAATATTTTAATTTAAAAACTATAAAATTATTATATATTTTCTTAAGTAATTTTATTATCAAAATTACTTTTAAAAATAATTTTAACAAAACACCTTTAAATTATCTTTTTTTCAATGTTAACTTTAATCATAATTTTAATCAAATATATATTTTATCAAGCTAATCACAGTTAAAAATACTTTTTCTAAACTAACTTTTCTACACAAGCTACCGAAAAATGCCAAACACACATTTACATGAACTGTCCCTGGTTTGGAGAAGTTGCATCAGCTGCAATGTCTCGACATTTCCATCGACTATCTGGGAACTGGGGCAGATGATTTGAACTTTCTCTCCACGTTGGTAAATGTGACCAGTCTGCAGCTAGCGAGCGATGTTTCAACTTCCTTTTTGAGTCTAAGTTATAACTCCTCTCCCGAAGCAAGAAATTAGCTTTTTGTTGGTTGTGCAATTTCAGTTTATCCGGTTGATGGGTCGCACGCCCGGCACACATGTTTTGGCCTTATGTGTCCATAACTCAAAATAGGTGACCTAACGGCCGCCGCCCGACTAAACACTGGGGCATAGGTGAAGGAACGAGAGCCACTGAGGTCTAGGGTAGCGACACCTGAAATCTTATTAATAAGCTCAAATCTTATTAATAAGCTCAGGGTTTCACTTAGATCTTTGTGTGGCAGAACGCCAAATAGGGTGGCTTGCCACATAGGGTGGCTTGCCACACCTGAGCTCAGGGTTTTACTCTGATCTTTGTGTGGCAGAACGCCAAGCCAAGGGGAAGAATGCCCTTTTCATATTATAATTTTTGTTTCTAATTCAAAATATTTTTTTATTAATCCATGTCTAAAATTAGGGATGGCAATTCAGGGGTTGAATATTTTTATATTCATGTTCTTTTCATTGTTCATTGAATAAAATTTTTTAAATATTTATATTTTATTCATCGAGTTTCGGGTAATATTTATTGTCCAACTATTATTTAATATTAAAAAAAATAATATATACTTGAAATATATATATATATATATATATATATATATATATATATATATATATATATATATTAAATGATTTTTGTTGGGTTGGGTTTGACAACTTTTATATATCATAGATCACTTATCAAGTAAGTTAATTGTTAAAAAAAATCATTTCATTAGTACTGATTCGAGTTAATATCCATGGATTAAATTTTCAGTCTAAAATTCATTTAAAGAGGGATTCAAACTTGTCTTTCATTTAATTAACTCTTGAGGTTGCGTCAACTTTTCTTTTCAATTATAATTTTTTAAAATTAATATAGATGTTTAGGCTAACTTGCGCGTATCTTAATTAATCTTATATGCCTTGAAGTTAATGATTATGTAAGCCTCTAGTGGTTCTGAAGAGAACTTGAACTTGTAACTATTAAAAAATAAATTCAAGGTCTGACCAGTTGAGTTACCCCTCAGTATTCTAATTATAATTTTAATATGTTTGGATATGTATTTTAATTTTGTTTTATATGATTGGCTCTACCAATAAGCAAGGTTTGACCTCATTTATTTCAAAGAATCTTTAAGTTGCTTTTATTAAGGTATGACCTCAATTTTAGATTACGAGAGAAGCTTGTCGATAACAAAATAATAGTAAAATAACCATTAAAAACCATTAGATCATAATCAAAATAACCTCATTTTTAATTATAAATTATTAATAATCTAATTTATAATATTTTAATTTAAAAACTATAAAATTACTATATATCTTTGTAAGTAATTTTATTATTAAAATCACTTTTAAAAACAATTTTAACCAAACACCTTTAAATTATTACTTTTTCAACATCAACTTTAATTATAGTTTTAACTTAATATATATTTTATCAAACTAATCAAAACTAAAAATACCTTTTCTACACAAGCTACCGAAAATACCAAACACACATTTTCATGAAATGTCCCTGGTTTGGAGAAGTTGCATCAGCTGCAATGTCTCAGCATTTCCATCAACCATCTGGGAACTGGGGCAGATGATTTGAACTTTCTCTCCACGTTGGTAAATGTGACCAGTTTGCAGCTAGTGAGTGGCTACAAGTGATAACAACTTTCAAGGGTCATTGCAGAACATGGAATGGGAAGTGAGGTTTTGGCCCGCGGCGATGTCTTCAGTCATGGCATACTTTTGCTAGAGTTGTTCACAGGGAAGAGGCCTTCTGATGATATGTTCAAAGAGGGTTTAGACCTCCACAAATTTGCTAACGCTGCTTTGCCTGAGCAAGTGGTTGATGTTGTGGATCCAATTCTACTTCAGGAAATGAAAAAAATTCAGAGACAAGAACAGACAGTAGCCACAAGGTTCAGGGGTGTTTAATTTCAATAATGGAGATTGGAGCCGCTTGTTCTGCTGAATTTACACAAGAAAGGATGAACAGGAGTGATGTTGCAGCAAAGCTGCTTTCAATCAAACGCAAACTTCCTTAATCTTGTATTACGTGGAGCGTTCAAGAATATTTGGGCAGAGAGAAAAGGGGGGGGAGAACAACACAGCACAGAAAAAAAAAACAGAGAACTAAGGACGAACGAACGACAAAGGTGGAAGCACAGAACAGGAGGACGAAGACGAAAAGGGACAGACAGGAAGCGAACACAAGAAAAAAACAGAGAACACAAATATAACGAGCAAACACAGGGGAGAGGGACCAAAGGAAGCCACCATCTTCGACTTCTCTCTCTGCACCAGGTAAGTCATTCTCTTCTTTGCATTATAATTCACTAATACTGTCGCTGTGAATTATAATTAACTCTTCGCTGTGCTGCACGCGTCATGCGTGCTGCTGTCTAAGCCAGCTGGGTCACTGGTTTGGCCAGGGACCGGGCTGGTACAACTGGACTAAATCCAGCCTAAAAAAATGAATCGGATCTGGATCTCAGGCCCAACCTATCCAAATTACTTTTTGGCTAAATGTGTGTTTAGATTAATCATATGTCTTAAATCCAAGATAATTCGGATTTGGGATTAATCACCACTCTCATTGGATCATCATCAAGATAATCATTAATTTTTTTAAAGTAGGGGTTAAACATTATATTTAATATTTTTTATTCTAGTTTTAACAATCAGAAATCTTTAGTTTTTGTCCATGATTCACAAAAGAAATTTCTAAGATTATTTATTACCTCAAAACATCATCGTTGTTTATCAATCACACGATCCAGCTTCCAGCACCAATCACAAGTCAAACAATCAAACGGTCGGGTTTGAGATAGCAACGTGGTCCCCGAATAACTGTCACACGATCTGGCTTCTTAATAGCGTTAAGAGCACACGCGCGCATCAGATTGCCACATCCCTGTCACGTCTGTCGAGAAAAAAAATCCAGCCCACCTCCACTATCACTTTTTGGGTAAACTACATTTCGATCCTCCAACTATAATATATGTTTCGATGAGGACTCCCCTCAGCCACAAGTTTCAATTGCACCACAACTTATGCAATATCAACCTTCCATCCAATACTAGTTTTTTTTTTTACTACTAAACTGTTCATTATTGATAATTTTTTCCTAGAAGCATCTCATAAAATAATTCTATCAAAGATAAAATTATTCGAAATTCTTTTATTTTGTTACGGTCAAGATTATTTTTTATCTGGAAATTTCATTAGAATTTTAACAATCATTTATCATATAAATGATAGATATTATGTGTCATTTAGATTTTTTATAAGCATCTATGCATTTAATTGGTAAAAATTAACACTAATTTTTTTTCAAGTTGAAATATAAGAAATGAGCATTTGAAAAAAAAAAAATGTAGTGAGAAGCTCTGCGTGTTTCGTTGAAAGTGTGGTTATAAAAAAAAAAAATACAAGAAATAAAAGATAATTTTAATGCAAGATATGTATCCTCTAAGTCTATTATTACATATAATTAAAGGATACAAATGAAAAAATAAATAAAACCTTATAAATATCTCTCCATAAAATTTCTTAAAAATATCCCATTTAGTATTAAAAAACTCAATTGGCGTGTTTAAAAGTGTTGTAGCGGTTGCTTTTTAAAGTGCTTTGCACTTGAAAATACATCAAAATAATATATATTTTTATTTTTAAAAAATAATTTTTAATATCAGCACATCAAAATAATCTGAAAACACAAAGAAAATATTAATTTCAAACAAAGAAAAAAATATAAAATTTTAAAATTTTTCCAAAAACATTTTTAAAATATAAAAACAAACCTAACCTAAAAGTTTTAATTAGTGTATCGTAGTAATATTTAAAAATTCGTCGGAATCCTTGAAACCGAACAAACACATTTCTCCGTCCAAAAATTCCAATCAAATTCACCATATCCCCATCCAAAAATCAAGGATTGATAATAGCAATTTTTAAATACTAAGCCCCAAAATGAAATAATTTGAAAGATTCAAGGTCCAAGTCGAACTTTACTCAAAGAATCAATAAGAAGAAACCGCCAGCACAGTTATATCGACAGCAAAACCCAGTAGTACACATTCCACACTCCACTCCCCCCCCTCTCTCTCTCTCTGTCTCTCGCTAACACTAAACAGACTCTCGTCTCAAGTAATCTCTCTCTCTCTCTCTCTCTCTCTCTCACACACACACACACACACACACACACACACACAGTGCGCTTATTTCATTTTTTCTTGCTTCCGTGTTTGGTTGCTGAGAAAATCAATGCAGCAAGAAAACAAAAACAGTAAAACGTTTGCGTTCTGCTTATTTTATTTCCTACGCTAGTTTTTTTTTTTCAAATGCTGGAAGTTGTTGCATTGGAAATGCTGCAGAGAGGTTCAACTGTTTGATTTTCTCTCGTTTTCCTTTCCATTTTCTCAGCATCCAAACGAAAAGCAAAACGAGATTCTGTTTATTTTTACTCTTCGAATAATTAGGATCATAGAAGCTAAGGTTTAAGTTTGCTCTTTTGCTTTGCTTGTTTGGTTGCTGAGAAAGTGCAGCAAAGAAAGAATAAGGAAAATTGTTGAATGTTTGTGCTCTGCATATCTTACACGCCACTTATTAAAAAAATAAAAAAAAATCCTGAATGTAGAAGGTTATTGGTTCGATTTTCGTACTGTTTCCTTTCCATTTTCTAAGCAACCAAACAGATCATAAATAAGCACTAATTTCTTTTGTTGTTTTGTAATAATGAGAAAGGATCGTAGAAACTTAGCTGAATTTTATTTCGTTTCGTTTCCTTTTTTTGTGGTGTAGGAAAATGGAGGCTATGGCTAGGATTTTGATGAAGATGATGGGGATAATGCTGTGGTTAATGGTGCTGATAGCAATGGCAGTAGGAGAGGATGTGAAATACAAAGATCCGAAGCAACCAGTAGCAGTTCGGATTAAGGACTTGATGAGTAGAATGACGCTTGAAGAAAAAATTGGTCAAATGGTTCAAATTGATAGGTTGACAGCCTCTCCGGATATTATGCAGACTTACTGCATTGGTAATATCTAAAACTCCCCAATATTGTTTGCTTTGCGTTAAATTTTGTCGGTGTGGTGCTAATGACAGTTTCTTTGAGAGCTATGATACTCACAAATTGTAGAGCTTGTGCCTGGAGATGTTGTGAACAAGTGTTGCGCTAGCATTGCTGGTTTTGTAAATTGTGCTGCTTTGTTGTTCCTGTTTGATGGGATAATGAGTTTATGATGGTATTGAACGGGAATGATTGTGTGCAGGTAGTGTTTTGAGTGGAGGTGGGAGCGCACCACTTCCCAATGCCAGTGCTGAGGATTGGGTTAATATGATAAATGGGTTTCAGCATGGGTCGTTGTCTAGCCGATTGGGGATTCCAATGATTTATGGCATTGATGCTGTTCATGGGCATAATAATGTCTTTAATGCCACAATCTTTCCTCACAATATTGGGCTTGGAGCTACCAGGCAAGTATAAATTTTAAGTTCCTTGTTTATTGATTCTCTCACAACAAGAACTTTGTGCTACAGAGTCATCGATTTCACAAACTGCCTGTAGGCTTTAGTTCAGATAATATATTTAGTGTATGCTTTATGTAAAAGAAGTCTTCCACTTTCTGTCTCTTTGCTTTGTAATTAGTGCTAATGAAAGTATACATGTTAAATTCAACATGCATAGGTCGACATATCATTTCCATTCTTGCAGAAGAGCGAAGTAATCTACAGTAAAACTTGTTGGTGGTCTCACACATTGGTTTCCATTAGTCTGGTTTAACTTAATAATCCTAAAGTCTTCTGATCTTTGGATCAATCAATTTTAATCTTTTTTTTACCGGGAAAGCACCCACACATTTATTATAGAATTTCATGCCGGCCCATTAATCTGTGTTGACTTTATATTTTATTGGACTTCTTACATATAGGGATCCTGACCTGGTGAAGAGGATTGGAAGTGCAACCGCTCTTGAAGTTAGAGCGACAGGAATTCCTTATGTCTTTGCTCCATGTATCGCAGTAAATAACTTACTTCACTATCAGTTCTTAAATCTTTTTGTAGATATTAAATACGTGAATCAAGCAGTGCCTTTCATGCACTTTTCATATTAATTTTGTATTTTTCATTACATCTGCTCCGAAGGTTTGCAAAGATCCAAGGTGGGGTCGGTGTTATGAAAGCTACAGCGAGGATCACAAAGTTGTGCAGGCTATGACTGAGATCATACCTGGTTTACAAGGCGACATTCCTGTTAATTCTCGGAAAGGAGTTCCATATGTTGGTGGGAAGTACGGACCTTCAGAAGTCTAAACATCCTTCATAAATAGGCCTTATCAATGTCCTTCAAGTCACCAGTTTTGCGACCTTCAGAAGTCTAAACATCTCTCATAAATAGGCCTTATCAACATCCTTCAAGTCACTAGTTTTGCTTCTTTTATACGTCTGATATCCAAAAGAATTAGCATATTCATGTCCTGGCTCTTAGTATTTAGTAACAGCAGCCACATAAATCAGTTCTCAGCACTAGTAGTGTTTAACTGGTGTTATTCTACAAGAATGAACCAGAGCACCTAAAAAAGAAGCCTATCCCCTCTTTTTTCTACCCCTTCTCTACTGTTGATCTACTTATAGCAACCTGCATTTTATGCTCAACTGTTCTAAACATGCATTTGATTTGTCTTTTTTTTTTCTCCTTCTGATTTTTTTTCCTTTTTCCTTTCCTGTTTTTGTAGGAAAAAGGTTGCAGCTTGTGCAAAGCACTTCGTGGGTGATGGTGGAACAACCAAGGGCATCAATGAGAACAATACAGTTATTGACAAGCATGGGCTACTGAGCATCCACATGCCTGCCTATTCAGATTCAATCATCAAAGGTGTTTCAACTATTATGGTTTCCTATTCCAGTTGGAATGGGGAAAAGATGCACGCAAATCGTGAGCTAATAACTGGCTTCCTCAAGAACACCCTCAAGTTTAAGGTCAGGTTCACATTTCAATTTTAATTTCAATGCTCAGCCAGCATCCACACTTACGAATTGTGGCAAAATTGTATTTTCTTGCAATAAACAAGGATTTGGACATAGGTTTTACAGCAATTCTTGGAACCTTCAGCTTCCAATACCTATCAAAGATTTTTACGCTGTACCATGGGCAAAACCTCAACTTTTGGCATTTGAGACGATTCTGCTAGGTGCATGGCCCAGCTCAATAAAAACATAATTCCACCCCTTTGTGTAGGTTGGCTTTGCCTGGAAGTCTCCTCCAGCAAACACCTCGCCATCAAGTCTTTGATTTTTTTTTAAAATAGTGGCATTGTTTTAGCCTCAATTATAAATGCACTTGCATGCTTAAGTATTGTTGTTCTGGCTTCATTCCAAATTAACCATTTCTAATTGTATTTTTTTTTTGTGCTGATGAATCGGCTTCATTTTCTTGCATGTTTTTCATTATTTAATCCATCTTATTTCTTCATTTTTTGCACTCATTCTTGAGTTAATTTTTTTCTTACTGCCCAACATCCTTTATGATCAAGGATGGTTAGCCATCATTTTAACTCCCTTAATAATAGTAGGGATATCATGATCAAGAGCATGCTACCAGCACTGTTTGTTCATTGATCTTTCTATGATGCCCTGGGCAATATGGAGAGCATCGCGCTTGATTCTTTCCAGATCATGAAAGTGACCTTTGGGATCCTTTTGGCAATAAGCTTAACATCACTGGTTTTTCCATGGTTAGCTGTTGCAGTTGATCTCATGCTCCATGTAGATTTGGTAATGTAACCATACATATGCAACGTGAAATTTGGTACCCAGGCTAACTGCTGTTGCTGTCTTGATCAACTTTCAGGGTTTTGTTATCTCAGATTGGCAGGGTATTGACAGGATCACTTCACCACCACGTGCAAATTACTCATACTCTGTCCAAGCTGCGATCCAAGCTGGCATCGACATGGTTAGCAGCCCATGTTATGGGCAATGTCATTTGAGATTGAATTCAAGTGAACTCTTCTCTGCCCTGCAGAGATGGCTGAGAGTGAATAATTCTGAAACTTGGATTTCTGGTTCTCTTTTTTTCAGGTCATGCTGCCTTTCAACCACACAGAGTTCATTGATGATCTTACTTATCTGGTCAAGACCAATGTCATCCCAGTGGATCGCATTGATGATGCTGTGGGGAGGATTTTGCTAGTGAAGTTCACCTTGGGTCTCTTTGAGAACCCTTTAGCTGATCTCAGTCTTGTTAATGAGCTTGGAAGCCAGGTCAGTAAAGCAAATCATTGCTCAGTATCTAGAGTCTGTATTTTCGAATTGGTCTTTTAATTTAGAAATTTGGCACCCAATGCTTCGCATGAGGTAAGATGTTCAAGAAAGCTCTCTTGCATTACCAGGTGACATGAATCTTCTTTTTTGATTAAATTATCTTACTTTCCTCCCAAATATATCTCCCCTGTCTGTTTACCTGGTTGATATGCTGAGCTTAGTTTTAAAATATGGTGCCATGAATGGTGAACATCCTTTTACTTATCCAGGCACATAGAGACTTGGCTAGGGAAGCTGTAAGGAAATCACTTGTGCTGCTGAAGAATGGAAAAAATGAAACTGATCCTTTACTTCCACTTCCCAGGAAGGTTTCTAAGATTCTAGTAGCTGGTACGCATGCTGATAATTTGGGCTATCAATGTGGTGGGTGGACTATTCAATGGCAAGGATTTAGCGGCAACGGATACACTAGGGGTATGCCTTGTTTAATATGCTGTTACAGACTGCATTATGAATCCCTCCCTTAAAAATATATGTATAACTGTCTTATTCTCACCTCCTTGGACATATTGAAAATTTCTTCACTTATTTATAACATAGATGACGCTTCTTTGGAATCATTTCTTTATTCTTTAGGTTCGAAAACTTTAATGATGGTTTGGCACATGTCAAACATCTAAACTAAGGTCCTAAGATATCCTTCTAAGAATTTAGGAAAAGTGCATATCTACAATGGTTTAGAGTATCATTTTTTGTGGTGATTTCTGATCCCAATTCATCCAATATCCTCTGTATGCCTTGTGATGAGAACAATAAATTTTATACTTCCCCTTTCATATTAGGAACCACCATCCTTGGTGCCATAAAATCTACTGTTGATCCAAGCACAGAAGTTGTGTTCCAAGAGAACCCTGATAGCAAGTTCATTAAGGATAATAATTTTGCTTATGCCATCATTGTTGTGGGTGAGGCTCCTTATGCCGAGACTGCAGGAGACAGCATGGACCTCACAATGATAGATCCAGGTCCCAGTGTCATCAGCAATGTTTGCGAGACAGTCAAGTGTGTTGTTGTTGTCATTTCTGGCAGACCTATTGTGATTGAGCCATACCTCTCCTCGATTGATGCCTTAGTGGCAGCATGGTTACCTGGCACGGAAGGGCAAGGCGTCGCTGATGCCCTTTTTGGAGACTATGGATTCACCGGAAAACTTCCAAGAACATGGTTCAAAAATGTGGACCAACTACCAATGAATGTCGGGGATCCCCATTATGATCCACTCTTCCCCTTTGACTTTGGTCTGAAGACCAAGTCGGCTCCAGACATTGTGCGAAGGTAAGTCTAGTTCAATAATTGTTTTGAAATTTTAATCTGTGTTTCAGTATTATTACGGAATTGCATCTTACAATATTTTTTATTATCTGGTAGCTTTTATTATCGAGCACAAAAAGAAGGAATTTGCAGGCTACTCTAACTTTCTTTTTTCTCATATCCCTTGGTACATGCAAGTCATTGGATGGAGAGTTGTTTACGCTGTACAAGGGATATAAATAGTTCAGTTGGCGTGTGGTGTTTTCCTTGAGTTTATAGAGTGCTTCCTGGCATTTTGGTTCCATTACACGTGAATTCAGAAATCGGTGCTATACCTATAGCATTCGTTGTTAATGGTTTTTGTTCAATGAAAGAACCTGTTTTTTTGTATGGATACCTATTAAAACCCACAATGCTGTTTGTCTGCAGGTCAACCTCAGCTGGAATTATTGGGAGGCCATATGCACTCTTTCTCATGGTTTCTGTAATTTTCAGTTTATGTTTCATAGGTATACTTTTCACCTGACCTACCACATGCAAGTTATTTTCTGAACGAGTCGATCTCTCTCATCAACCTTTATGATTTGCTTCCCAGGCTCCTTGATTAATGAAATCTTTTGCCAAATCATGATAGGTTAAACCCAACTTAGTGAGCGAGCTCTGGGCAGAGGAAGGAGGCTTCAAAGGTAACGAACATGATTTGTTTGACGTTAAATGCTCTGCTAGCATAGAGGGATCTTATTGACTTGTAGCAGCCTTTCCAATTCTTGTTCCAGAATTTCTACTTTTTTTTTTTTAATGTAAAGAAGAACATTGAAACCTTGATTAATTATTCGGAAATCTGCCGAAGTGCTTTCTATTCTCTGTATCTGTATCCTTATCCTGTGCGTTTTCAGCTCTTGTTAGTTGTCACAAAATCAATGGTTTATTATTGTCATTATTATTATCACGAACCAGTTAGATGGATACATTTGCATTTGATAATTTACTAGGGAGCCCAATACGATTGAAGATTACACTTCTCTAGGGGGCCCAATAGGAATTGAGTTACATTTTAGTATGAGCCCAATGGGAATGAGATTAGATTTTACTAGTGAGCCCTGCAGCAGTTTTCCTGGGCCTAGCGTCAATTGCGCAGAAATCAGCCCAATAACAACATGAAACCAGGGTGAGGGCTTTAAAAAATATAAAATACCCGAATTACATGTACCAGCTTTTAGGGATTTGGGTAACAAATTGTCAGGAAATGGGTAATTTGAGTAATTATCTAAAATCTTTTCGGTAGGTTTGGATAAAATATAAAAGAAATTCGGGTCATTTTGATCATTTGAATTTGGTCAAAAATATTTTTAAAACTAATGGGCTTGCAATTTCTCTGTCTTAATTTTGGTTAGTCATAAACTCTTTTAATCTAATTTTGACTAGTTAATTCCATTTTTTTTTTTAGAATTTGAGGTAAGAAAAAAATTAGGTTATCATCCGAGTCAGGTAAAAAAGATTTTTTTAAAAAATGTTTGGATTAGAATGATTATGTAAATTTAAAATTTTCATTGGAATTACCATCTCCCTTGAGCCCTAAATTCAAACCTCAAAAAAAAAAAAAAAAGTCATAAATCATATTTGTCAGCATATATGACCCAAATGGTTTGGCACCAAAGATCGATCAATTTCTCAAAAAAGAAAAAGAAAGGATTGATCAAAATTCAGAAAGTGGCAAATTAAGGATGCCCTTTAGCCTACCGAAATGGCTATTTTTCGGCCAAATCACCCAAATTTGTCAGCACATAGGACCACACGGCATGGCACCAAGGATGTATCAAGATTCAAGAAATTAAAGCTTTGACGTGCATTAGCCGATTCAAGAAATTAAAGCTTTGACGTGCATTAGCCAATTCAAGAATGCCCTTGGCTATTTTTTTTTTTCAAGTACCACATGCTAAAATCTTTTCGGATACTGTAGAACAATACATTGATGGTATTGAAATATATTTTTAGTTTTAATATTTATCTATTTTATTAATGAACCTACCCAGTAATCATTTTCAAATAATTATAGGGTTGCTTGCTATTTTCTTAATTATTTTTTCACTGGTGATTTTTTTGGCCCGTGTTACTTTAAAATAATAATAAAAAAATAGGACCAAAACAAGTTGCATTGCCCCCAATCTTCTTCCTCCATGGTCTTTCGAATCTACGACTTCCTTTTAATCATTGGATGTAGCCACCAATATAGATGCTAAATTATTGATGTGATCATAGAAACAAAAAAAGAACTAAAAGCTTTCTTTATGTACGTGGTTGCAAGGAGACATAATTGTATAAAATCATGATCACGAGGATCCAGTAAACAACTTAGCAATGATGGCACCGATTTCACAAAGACGTTTTAAATCACCATTCCTGCTCCCTAAAGGTGGTGAAGAGATTCCCTTGAAAGCATCCTGGCAATGATCAGAAGCTTCAGAAGCAATACCTGCCAACTCAGCCAACCCAAAAAAGGTCTCCGAGTTCAAGTCATTGTAGGCCTCTTCTAGTTTAGAAACCGCCCTGAGATAATCATGGCTGCATGTTTCGAGACGGTAATGGTAATCTTGACTAGAAGTATTCTTGAGTAGCTCTGCTATGTAGTAGTCTCTGATGTTGTTTGCATTGGTGTATGCTAATCCAAAGGAGATGAAGGCCAGTGTGTAGCTATCGGCATCTGGGGTACGTGAGTCGGAATAAAGAGCTTCGACACAGAGAGTGTAGTTTGATGTTTGGTTGCAGACCTTGTCTACTAGCTCGGTTGGCTTATCAGCGGCTGCTGGGGAAGCATGGACGAGGATGAAACAAACCAAGAAAGCAAGAAAGTGATAGGGGACAGAGAAGGAATGATATCTAGTCATTTCTTTCAGATCGATACTGTAAGAACTAATGTAAGATAGAAAGGCCAACTACTTGTGTTTTTAAAGAAAAGATTGTGAGATAAAGGAGAAAGAAACAATTGTGTAATGTCCTGAAATGCTTTACCATCCTTGAAATTACCAAAAATAGCTCAAACCCTCTTATATTCTACGTAAAAACATGGGGATATCTCATACAAATTTCTCATTGATGAAGTAACATAGGTATTAAAAGAACAGACTGCGTGTTGAGCATTGCAAGAACTACTGCGTATCTTTTTTACTACACTAATGAAACCCTAGAGTCTTCTGGGTAAAAAGATGAATATATGCAGGAAAAACCCAAGATTTGGGCTATCCCATACACTCTTGTAAAGCAAGGAATCTGGTGAGATGGACAGATACGATCACGTATTCGAAAAAAAAAACCTAAAGAATATTAATGGCTTATATTTAATTTTATTCCATGAACTTTTGCTGGGCAAGGAATCCAGTGAGCTGGACAGTTTTGACCACGTTTTCAAAACAAGAATAGCTTCTCCACCCAGAGAACAAGATCTTATATTTTATGACAGAGCCATTGCCATAGCTACAATTTTCTGAAAGAAGAGCGATATCCCCAAATACACAATTTGTTTAATTAATTTTGAGAGGTTATAACTTAATTAATTTTGAGAGGTTATAACTTAATTAATTTTGAAAGAAGAGCGATATCCCGGAGTTTTACAATTTTAAATTAAACAAAATCAGTTTCATTTAAAAATTAATATCTCTAGCTATAACTTTTATAAATAAACAAATTTCAAATCCCTTCATTTACTAGTTTTATTTCCAAGATAAAACTACCTAGATATTTTTAGTTTGAATATTTGATTAACAATTAACTATTTTCATGCATTTCTTCACCATTCAAGGCAATCATTTCGATTCAACTCTTTTTATCATCATCATGTACATAAGTATCTCAACAATAAATTTATTAATTTTTTTTAAGTATATTAAAAGAATAAAAACAAAATTTAACAAATAAAAAAGTTAAAGAAAAATGAAATTAAAAAAAATCTAATTTTATAAATCATATCAAATAAAATAAATAGCAATAAAATAAATTAAAACAAATTTGACAAATAATAAAATTTAAAAAGAATAAAATTGAAAAATAAATTCCAATTAAAAAAGAAAACTATATATATTTTTTGAAAGATTAGAAAGTATTTTCTAGATAAAAAAACAAAACAAGATCTTTTTATTGAGATTAATTTTTCCAGTTAAAGTATTTTCTACTTGACCAACTTTCCTTAAGGTTACGTGGGAGAAATTAGTTTTTAGAAAAGTGTTTTTCTATTAACAAAATGATTCCTTAATCAAACAAAAGAATGCAACTGTCGGAAACTATATCAATCAAATTCAAAACTGATGAGCAGGAGCGGACCTATGACATGCTTTGGTGGGAGCATAGCAGCCCCAGAGTTTTAAAATATTTTGATTTTAGTCCTTAGATTTTCAATTTTTTCATAAAAATTATGCATTCAACTATTTCAAAAATAAAATATTTGCTCTCTCTCATTAAAACTTTCTAGTTCCGCCCCTACTGACGAGCTTATCACATGGTACAATGGATAACGAAGCGAGGACAATTCCTGTAAATCATCGTCATTAAATTGGATAAGCCCTTTGCAATTTATTATTGAAAATCCCTCTAGAGATGCGCAACATTGTAGTCCTCTTGGTTGAACTCTTAAAATTTTAAATTCTCAGAAATCACTGAGAATTGAGATCAACTCAGGACAGTTCCATGTTTTTAATTCCCGCTAGAGCTGTGCAGCGTTTTACGCTTGGAATGGATGGATGGCAGCTTCTCACAATTCCATATCCTCAAAAAATGAAGAGATGTGAAGCAATGAGATTCACCAGGTAAATATCTTAGTTCATCACAATCAACGATTTCAAACCATGGAGCTCAGGTATCAAGTACGAGTAGTTTTCTCCACAAGTTACAAAGCTGGGCATTACAAGTTAATACTTACCTCGCAAATTAATATAACGTAAACCATAACTTTTTTCTAAATATTATTCTATTTATTTAGACTCGCAAGGACAAATAACGGGCCACGAAAAACGAGTGTCCTATAAATTTAAGCCATTTTCATCCTTGCTTCTCAAGAAAAAGAGGAGAAAATGATTTCAAAACAGACAATTCTATTACTTGTAATGACATTCTCAAACTATAATCTTATGACTTGTAGCGACATCAATATTTTGATAGTCTTAAACTCTGCAGTCTATAAACAGCTATATTTTTGTATGTCATCACGCAAACAAGGCCTATGAATGAAAAGCAAATGTCAATAAAGACCAATGTATTGGGTCAAAACAAACACTAACCCACCTTGTTTGAAATCTAGAATAACCAGGTTGTTTGATCTTTAGGTTCTGAACCTTCTAGCCATGTCTGATGCATGTGCATCCATGTGAAGCCATCAGGTACATTGGCCTGCCCAAAACCCACCACAGATTAATCACTGGTGTTAGGCATATATGGTGAAACCAGCAGGCAGATAATCAACATGGCAAATGATATTTAAATAGAGAGAGCGCTGGACTACAGTTCTACCTTTGAACTTAGCAAGACAGTGGTCAAACAGCCAAGCCGTTCCTCCCCTGAAATGTAATTTTGTCATGGTCATGTGTCAAAGCAAATAAAAGAAATGAGAATATAAATGAATCCAACATGATAAACCACAGGAAAATCAATTTGTACAGAGGCAAAAAAGATGTTTAGATAACCAAGTATTTATCTGACTATATTAAAACCGAAGGTCAAAAAGTTCCTTGTCTATCAATAAAAAGCAACTCCATCAAAACATCAGTGCCGATACAAATCGGGAAAAAAAAAGTACATGTAAATGAACCGTCAAAAAAGTACATGTAAATGAACCGTAGGATGACGGAAAATAAATCTCACCAAATGACTCCCATTTATAAAACTTCACAAGCCATGTGTCTGAACCAACTTGTGCTGAAGAAACTCGATCTACCCATATGCGATAATTGGTTCCTTGCTTGTCCCCATGCAACCTTGCCATTACATCTATGCAGTGGTTGACTGGTTGCTCAACTCCTGAAGGATGCACAAATGTACCCAATGGAAACTGGGGAGCAAAGGAAACTCAGTAAGCAGATGTCAGTATCGTTGAAGGATAAAATGAAAAGGCAGCTCCTACAAGGGAAAAACAAAAAGGAAAGGGCGAAGGCAGAAAAAGATGACACCACCAAACAAAAGTTCAAGCACTCACAAAATTCAGGTGACAAGACAAAACTTGCATTAGCATGCTCCAGATAGAATTTTTTAATCATGTAAACCGGGAATAAGTAATTTACCAATATTTAATCTCCTAAACTAATTGGGGAAAAAAATAAAAATAACTAAAAAACAATAATTCTCCCTAAAAGCCATAAAAGCTCCTGCATAAGTTCCCCACAACTTCTAATGCAGCTTCAACTCAAAGAATGTCCATAAATTTACTGAAACATTCTGCTTCTAATGAATGCCTAACAAAATGCAGATGTTACTTGAATTTCATTTTTAACGTAAAAGGAATCCTATTAAACTTACAAATATTAACTTTGGAGTTTGCATATTCTTGGCAACTTCTGCACGTCTCCATCTCTCATAGAACAAATAAAACTTCACAACTTCATGACCACTACTGAAAATTTCCACTTTGCATTTCTGAAAGTCTCTAATATCTCTTGGAGAAACATTTGGACCCAGACTAAAATTACCGATGGCTTGTATTATCCCAGCTGCACATCTCTCTGTTGCATGAATTATATTAGGATTGTTCCTTGCATTTTCTGCATGCCACCGCAGCAATTCCTCCTGTGCATTGCTGACCTTCATAATATAAATACAAATGTTACCATATGTCAGAGAAATGGAAAAGAATAACAGGAGTAGCAAATTACAAAGCTTATGAGGATACAAACCATCACACCATATACTTCAGGGACGCTGAATAGTTCAGCATCATTACCAGAGTCACCACAGACAAGAGTGTTAACTGGCATCTTCCCATCAACTTTAAATTTTTCAAGCAAATAAGCAAGAGCCTGTCCTTTGCCAGCACCTTTTGGTAATACATCCAAAGCCGTCTCATTACTGTATACCAGTTTAACATCTAACTGCCCAAGAAGAGATCAAAATTGAATGGTAAAAGGGACAGATTCATTCATATATATGAATCCAAATGCTTTTATAACTCATTGAGATGAAACTGCTCATATCAATATATTAAGAATCAGCGAACAAATGCAATCTTACCCCACGCTTCTCTAGACGTTCTGATAGAGACCTTATAACTTTCAAGGCTTTTATCTTCTCCACAAAAAAACTCACTTTATGAGGCCGTTGCTCTGTTTCAGACTGCAATGACCCATTGAAGTTCAGTATATTAGAACTCAAAATGCACAAAAGTCTGGTATCATCATAGTAATTAGTATATGATTTCAGCTCTTCTCCATGAAATAACAGTAATATTAAAATATCTGCTCTCTTGTAGTCGATTTCTAGACTCAAAATACCAGATATAATAATCAATGTCATTTGGCTAAACACCGTACCTGAGGAGTAAGTTCTGGAAACTGGGCTGTTTCCTCTGTGACTATTTCCCTGTTCCAATTTTTATTTAAATATTGTTCCCAGTCCTCATCTCTTATCATTGATTCACCATACATAATTTCAGTTCCAACAGACATTATGGCTATATCTGGGGTCAACAAAGGTTTCTCCTTCCTCAACTGTTTATAAATTGTGGGTGACCTTCCGGTGGAGAAAACTAGCAGAGAATCTTGACGGTAGTAGGCTTCCCACATAGCATTAAATCTAAGAAGGCCTAGGTTGTCAGGATCAAGATGATCCACCTGCATCAGAAGCCACTACGTACATGACTAAAATAACCACAGCATGACACTGAGCAATTTTACAAAAAGCAGCCAACTGTTCTACCATTGTAAAATCAAGATCTGACACTATTATGAGATGCGCAGAACCATCAAGCCGATCCATAATAGGTCTATCAACTCTGCTAATAAATAAAAAAAAAAACCAGCTTAAAAGATTAGCAAACTGAGAACTTCATATAATAACAAAAAAAAAAAACATTCTAGTCTAAGCACAAGCAAATTTATAAAGTTCCTCTATTTATATCCATTGAAGAATCTTGGGATCAAAACCACCATCAAGACCAAAATTAAAGTGTGATCATCATAAACAACTGTGATACGACAAAGATGAACCAAAATGATGATAATGCTAAAAGTAATACAATGCAGGCAACATATTTTCACCTAGTAATAAAACAAGTTTAAGTTAAAAAGCGGCAGCATTCCTATACAGTAGCAAAATCTATCACAAAGTAATGTTCTTTAAACAATTCACCAGTTGGGCACAAAGAACTATCCTGCTTCATCAAAATTAACCATCCCGCATACAAATTCATAATGTAAATCACTTCCAACAGTATCTTTAGCCTTAAGAAGGACATTCACCGAGCAAGAAAACATGGAAAGTCTGTTAAAGTAGAATGATTACCAACCCAGATAAACTCTCTTCATTATCTTTAAAATATCAATGAAAAATTCAAATAACAAGACATAACAGCTACATAGTTTACAAAACTTTACCTTCTTCTTCCTCTTCTTCTCTCAACAAATCAAGAACTGAAGTCGAGGTTGTCTCTTGGACATGTAGTGAAGTGACTGTCTTGTCTAACTTGTCTTTTTATCAAGCTAAGAAAAGACGCATCGTGTAGAAAGAAAGTGCCCCGCAAACGACGCAGCGGTTAATAAAAAATTTAGTCAATGAGGTTCGTCGACCTCAAACCACTTCCGGCTTCAATCTATCACGTAATAGAGAAAAGGATAAGTTGGTCCTTCACTTATCACGTAATTATCAATTAGGTCCTAAACGAAGGAAATTTCAATTGCGTTTTCAATCTATCAAATATTACACATACCTCATCTTTAAAATTTATGACATGAAAGGAATAATTTTTAGAAAAAACAGGTAATTTTGAAGATATTATTACTAGGTACTTAAGAGTATTTTCTCCACAAATACAATGAAGGGGCAGGTAGATGTTCTATCAACTATTACGTAATTATTGATTAGATACTAAATAAAAATAATAATTATATCTTTAATTTATCAAATAATACTGAAAACTCATCATTAAAACTTATAAGAAAAAATATTTTAAGAAAAATATATATTCATTTGAATATGCTCCCTATAACCATCATGGTAGGTCTCATTTTTTAAGATAGTAGAGTAACATTAATTTAAAATTAATAATAATTTTTTTATGACTTAAAATGGAAACATTTCCATAAGAGGGTTAATTGAGTAATGTCCTATTGACGGAGGACTCAATTGAGAATAGTTTGTTTTGTACATGTAATTGAGAATTAGGTAATAATTGGGGGATAACTATGTCCTTTTCTGAGAGTAATTTTAGATGACAATAATACCCTCAATCTCTAAATGTATAAAAACACCCGTATAACACCTGTCTTTCTAGGGTTTTTGTTTCTCTTATTGCAGTCAGGGTGAGAAGTGCGAACCTAGCAGCAGCCGCTTCCTCTCCCTTGGTTGATATCTAGCTCCTTCAGGTATTATTAGCCTTGTCTTCTTTGACATCTCTGTTGCTTCTTTTAGTAATGCATGTTTTAGCTCAGCTTGTAAAGTTTGGTCTTTTTAGTTTTCGTTCTTCATTGCTATGTTTAAAGTTCTGATCTCTAGTTTTTAATTCTTAGTTTCTTTAATGGGTTTGCTTTAGTTTAGCTAATGGATTAGAAATTCGGTGTTTTCTGATGGAACCCATTTTGGGATTTCATTGACTTGTTTGTTGAAGTAATGTATGCTAGTCTTTGGGTGTAAAGTTTGGTTTTTGTGGTTCTTGTTTGTACTCTGTTTTGTGCTTCAAGTTTAGAACTTTATCATCTGATTCTGGTGTTTGTCAAATGGGTCTTCTTTATTTTGTTTTCCTCAAGTGGGTTTGGCTTATTATTAGAAATTGGAGATCCGGTGTTTGCTATGTGAGCCACATTTATGATTTGATCGCATTAGAGTGAGACTGAGTTTACCTTGCTCTGTTTTTGTTGTAGTATGGATAGTCAAATTAAGCATGCAGTGGTGGTGAAAATTATGGGAAGGACTGGATCTCGTGGACAGGTCACTCAGGTTAGAGTCAAGTTTATTGATGACCAGAACCGTTTCATCATGAGGAACGTCAAGGGACCAGTCAGAGAAGGTGACATTCTTACCTTGCTTGAGTCTGAGAGAGAAGCTAGGAGACTCCGTTGATGGGCATCTTACTGCTTGTCCACAAGATTCTCATCCTGGTTTTGGTGGTAATCAATCAGGACTATTTTGTTATGTAGTAGCTAGTGAGTGCTAATGGGTTTTGTTTACGGTTGGATTATCAAGACTTGGATTCCAGATTTATGAACTACATGTAAGAATGCTTTGAATTTTTTAAAGTTTGGGTTGAACCCACGAGTCTTCTTTAAATTTTGTTTTCTGCAACTTTTAGTCTTTTGCTGTGTTTTAATGCAATGCTTATTAGCTAAGCAGCATAAAAGTCTTTTGCTGGTATTGGAGCTCAAGATGGGGTTTTCTTGGAGCAAATTTGTAGCTGGTTCTTTTCCCCCCACCTTCCTCGATATTTTTATGGACCTCCTTGTTTGCCATATAATCCAACTAACATCGCTATAAACTGGATTTGGCTTGTTTTGATGATGATTCAGAAATCTAGAATTGCCTGCGCTGCTATCACCTGACAGTGCATTTCCATGTGCACTCAACAGGTGTCCCATGTGTTATGTAGGTATTGTCAATTCACCATGGTTTGTACTTGTGCATTCTTAGATGCGTTTTTGGGGAAAATCGGTAATGGTGCTGAGATAATCCCTCTGCCAAGTGTGTGATTTCCTCGTCGATTTGGTACATAGTTCAAAACCTGCCTTTTTGGGAAGCCTAACTAGGCGGGGTTATTCCCAAATAAAGAGCACAAAAAACCTGGGAAGTTCTGAGATTGCCCTGTAGTTACGCCTTGTTGGTGTGGAAGGGACAGCAGGCATGAGGTTGCCAAGCAGCTGCACTCTATTAGCCCCATTTGGGATTGCCGGGCTATTTTATATATATATATATTATTTTTTTGTTTTTGGAATGTGTCAGTGCTAAATTAATTTTAAAAAATAAAAAAATATTATTTTAATATATTTTATTTTAATGAGAAGCATACTATCATTCTTGAACAATATATTATTTTAATATATTTTTAAATAAAAAATATTTTAAAAAATAACACTAACCCCAACAACTTTTAAGATTAATAGTTATCTCATTACTGTAGGAAATTTTCACCACCCAATGCAAACAAATAGCCAGATCCAATGACGAGGTTGTTAACTACCATTGCAATTTTTCACCAGCCAGGTTCTGCCATCTCCACGGTAAAAAGTCTACGTTGACGTTCCCATCACCATCAACGATGAAGATGACATTGATTTTCAATTGCTTCTCTTCCTTCCAAAACCAAAAAAACAATTACATTTATCATTATCACCACCATCAAATTATTTTATTTTTTTAAAAATTATGTGATTCCTTCATTCCAACAGATTTAAAATACAAAAGGAATGAGAGCCTTCACATCCCGGGGAAAATCTTTGAACTGTGAAAGGTACCATCTCCTCGTGGCATAACTCCTCCCCATCAGGTAAAGAGTTGATCCAATGAAGAAAGAAAAGGCATACAATGTTTGAGCTGTGAGAGAGATCCCCAAAATTCCAAGAATCTCAAACAGATAGTGAGGGCAAATCACTAGGTCAAACAAGCCACCCTTGGGAACCTTGTATTCTTTGTCATTCTTGCTTCTCAGTTTGGAAAGGAGACGATGGTGGTAGAAGTTACCGATGATTCCTATCAGAAACAACACAATCCCTGGATACTTCAAATCAACTGCTGGCTCTGGGAGTCCTTGTGTTAGGTGTTGAGCATAGATGACAAACACAGAGGATGTGAAATAACTAAGAGTGATTGGAGTCAGAGACTCAACATCCACCCCCCCGCTGTATCTGTGAATGAATAGCACCTGGTGGACAAAAACATTTTCTGGTTACTATATGGCTTGTATCCTTCTTTAATAGGCATCCAAATCGCCACATTCTTGCATGTTATCATATCATATTAGCTAGAGACAGGGAGGGAGGGAGGGAGGGAGGGATTAATTACCTCAAGTATTCTTTTGAAGAAATGGAAGGTTAGAGTGGATTTGACGAACAAAAACCTGAGATCCTCATTTGGGAAAAGCCCAAAGGAAACAGCACCAGTAAGAAATGATGGTGTGTAAGCAATAAGCATGCCTGTTCTACTAGAGACTTGAATCTGCTTTTTGTTGGACTTCTTTTCATCAATATTCAAGAATTTGGAGTACCGCAGGTTCTTTCCTCTAACCTCTGAGAGCCCAACTTTTCCTAATGACACGACACAGACCACAGACATTGCTTTAATAAGCAGAGGAGGTGGAAAGAAAAGCCTCAGCAACATGGATTCCATTTTTATTCACTTCTGTTTTCTCAGAAACTTTAAGCACTCCAGCTAATAGGTGGGATCATATGGGCTTGGTTTAAACAGAGAAATAGGTCAGTTTGATATGCTAGTGGAGAAGAAACGGACACGTTACAAGGAGTTTCTTGGAATCAAACGTTCGACAGTGTGGAACAGTGAAACATGTGGTTAACATTTAACAAGGTACTTGCTGGATTTTTTTGGCTTGAGTTTTATATAAGTTTTGGAAGGCCCATATTTTTCATTACAAAACAACTTAAATAGATATTAGGCAATAAATATTTATAAATTAGGGGAGTTTAAGTATCGATGTTTGGTTTTTCTACTATGCATTGCATTTTTCTTAGTCATATTTTATTTCTTAAATGTACAGAACTCAGAGTGAATCTTCAATCCAAGATTTTATTTTACTTTCCTTAACTTGAAATTGATTTGAAAATTTTCTACATGTAGAAGTGCATTCACAATTTCACATATTTGGACATGAAAATAAGATGTAAGAGGGAGGGATATCTTTAGTCTATAGTACATTTATTCCCAATCCCTTTGTAAGGTTTCTATGTAAATTCAATGAGAAAAATGTATGGAAATAATCCAAACAAATCCATAGATAATGTTTGATTTTATTTATTTATTTGTTCGAGAATAAGGATTAAAGTTATCCTTACATTAGTTAGTAGGGCTGAGTATTTTCAGTTTGGTCTGGTTTTGGACCAAAATAAACAACCAAACCAATTTTTTTTTTAGTTTTTGAACCGAACCGAAAACCGGTTCAAACTAATTAATTTCGGTTCGGTTTTTTTCCTTTCCAAACCGGTTCAAACCGAAATTATTCCGGTTGAGTTTTTTCTAGGCTTTTTATTAACCACATTTTTCAGCACTTTTATTTTTTATACTGAACTAAAGCATCTTCAGCACAAACACAACGCAAGGGATTGAATCCCCATTTAACCCCTCAAAAGGGTAGATCCTGATAAATCATAGCCTCTACTCTTTCTTGGTGTAGGTTCGGACAGCAAGAGTCAAGCCCAAGATCAGGAGTGGCACGAGTAGTTGCAGATCTTAATCAGAAACCCAGGCTTCTTGTCTTTAGGGTTTGTTCCTTCCAAACCTGGTGCTACGTAGAGGCGTTTCGTTGGGACTGTTGTTACATCTACCTCACCAATATTGTCATACTTTTCCATCATCTCTCTAGCATCATCGTTGTGACCCACATCTTCAAAATCGTTTGTTGCATCTTTCCCTGTAAAATAAATGAGAAAGAATCAGCAAAATTCAAGAAACCCAAAAGAATCCATTACCTGTCCTTTGGAGAAGAGGGAGAGACCCAAATTGACACAGGACTGAGAATGCATGGAGAAAAAGAAGACAGAGTTGAGAGATGAGAGACAAAGAGCATGGAAGATTGGAAAAGATGAAGACAGATTTGAGAGATGAGAGACAGAGACCATGTAAGATTTGAGAAATGAGAGACAGAGAGGGGGTGGCTGAGAATGCATTTAGATTTAGGGTTAGAAAAAACATACTATTTATACTTGTTTTTTTTAAGTACTGGCCTGGTTGAACCGGTTCGGTTTGGTTCGGTTTAATCGGTTTCAGACTTTAGAAACCGAAACCGAACCGATCCGAAACTTTTTTGTGAGTTTCTAATCGGTTAATTTAGTTTTTTTTTCGGTTCGGTTTTTTAGTTTTTTTTCCCGGTTTAATCGGTTATTCAGTTTTTTTACTCGTAACTGTTAGCTAGCATGTCAACTGAGATAAAAATCCGTTTTCAAAATGATATTAATAATACATCCCCAAATCGACCTGATGCTACGTGGACCTGATGCATATTGGTTTTTTTAAAATTTATTGCTCCTGTTTATCTGATTGCTATATAGTTTTTCCGAGTCATCTTTACTTGATTGGTGAAGAATCCTCCCAATTGGCTGAAAATGAAGCTATTTTAATAGCTTCAATATGCAAGGTCTTCTGTCTGGCTTGGTATGGTGACGCAAAGTGCTGAATGAGAGCCAAGAAAATCTAAAGAACTTGAGTGTTAGGCCGGCCACTTTAATAAATAATATAGCTTGCTCAGGCTTGGTCACCATCCTTATCTGAAGAGGCCTGAAAGTCGGATCTTTTCAAAGAGACCTTATCAAAGAATACTGAGCTTTTTCATAATAGGTTGAAGGTTTTGGAGATCGAGTCGTTGAATTTGGCTGCTAAACTTGAACTTCATGAATACATATAAAACAAGTTCATGATAGGCTCAGAGAACCCTCCAATACTTAAGTTAGCACTGGTGTAGGAAATGTAAGGTTAGAGTGGATTCGACGATCAAAAACCCGAGATCCTCATTTGGGAAAAGCCCAAAGGAAACAGCACCAGCAAGGAATGATAGCGTGTAAGCAATAAGCGTGCCAGTTCTACTGGAGACTTGAATCTGCTTTTTGTTGGGATTGTTTGCACCAACATTCAAGAATTTGGAGCGCTGCAGATGCTTTCCTCTAATCTCTGAGAGCCCGACATATCCTAACATCACGACACAAATTGGCATTGCTTTGATAAAGAAAGAAGATGGAAAGAAAAATCTCAGCAACATGGGCACCATGTTACTTCACTTTTCTTTCTCTGCAATTTTTGAGAAACTTTGGCTATTAGGTGTGTATGGATAGATTGCGTTTAAACTGATAATGGCTGAAAAAAACAATGTGAACTTGAGCAGGAGGTACGGCCTGTTATGCTAGTGAAGAAGAAATGGAGTCTGCGTCTGTTGGCTTTAAAGACTTCAACACCAATCAAAGATGTGGTTAACAAGGTACTTATTGAATGCTTTTGGCTTGTGTATGGTCCTCTGCCTGGATTGATATGGAGCCAGACGGAGTGATTTAATGAGCTTCATTAAAGATCAATTAAATCTTAAACTTCAAAAAGAAATGGGCCTTCTGCCATTCTTATCTCTTCCATTCCAGGTTTAAATCTCACTTTATGACACAACCACACTGTAGTAACGAATAGAAATCGTTAGGACTCGAACCTATTTCATTAAAAGAAGTTATCGAATACATAATCGTTGAACTATGTTTGTTTCTATGTTTCCACGACCAAATTTAATTAGGAAGCTTAATTACTGCATGAGATTGAGCAAGAAACAGGTGGTATATTGAGACATTACAATGGCCAATATTATGATTCACTTGTCAGAAGTGACATCATTTTGTTCTCTTTTCACAGAACACAACTTCCACAAGTGACATCCTTAGTTGACATAGATCACGAAGTCACAGTTCCAAAGTGAAAGCTGTTGACAACTCAAAATTCTATGTTTGACACATTCAAAAAACGTAAGGAATGATAGCTTTGACATCCTTGGGAAAATCATCAAATTTGGTAAGATACCATCTCCTAGTAGCATAACTCCTTCCCATCAAGTAGCATATTGTGCTTATGGTTGAGGCAAAAGTGTACAACGTTTGAGAGATGAAAGATATTCCCAAGAAAATTAAAATCTCAAAGAAGTAGTGGGGGCATGTAACCAGACCAAATAGACCACCCTTGGGAACCTTGTATCCGTTGTCATTCTTCGTTCTCAACGAGGAAAGGAGGTGGTGGTGGTAGAAGTTGCCAACAATTCCCACCAAAAATAACACAACGCCAGGATACTTCAAATCCACTGGTGGCTCAGGAAATCCTTGTGTTAGGCTTAGAGCATAAATTGTGATTGAGGTAGTTGTGAAATAACCAAGAGTGATAATAATCACAGTGTCAACAGCCATCCCGCCACTATATTTGTGAACAAATAGTACCTTCACATCATGGAAAAGAAAAACACAACGCTTAATTAAGCAGAAAATAACACAAACCATCCAGTGCTGTCATGGGAATTTCATAATCTGTAAAATAATATTAGCAATTCATCAAACTCATTATGTTTACATGATTATCAACACACATTTTGTTGTGCTAGTTCTAGTACAAGAGAGGATGAGAGCGAGGCAAAGTGCACAGGTGGCAAGTACCTCAAGGATTCGCTTGAAAAAATGCAAGGTTAGAGCTGGCTTGACCAACAATGACCTAAGGCCAACATTCGGAAGCTGCCAAAAGGATGCAATAGCATAAAGGAATGCTGGTGTGTAAACTATAAGCATGGCAATTCTGCTAGACAGTCTGATTTGCTTGCTTGTAGATTTGTGAACGTTCAAGTTAAAGAACTTAGAGTACTGAAAGTTCTTTCCTAAACCTTCAAATACCCCAGTAACTGAAAATAATAGAAAGGCCACAGACATTACTCTAACAAGCAAGCAAGTCACTGGAGGTGGAAAGGCAACTCTAGACAAAATGGACACCAAAATTGCCATAACCGATCTCTCTTTTACTCTCCGTCTCAAACTTTTGATGTTCTTAAGTGAAAGATCCTGTGCTTTTATATTTGTGAAAATTAGAGATGTGCATGACTGGGTTCTAGGCTCTAAGCACAAATATTGTCAGTCATGGCATTGCAACATCATTGCTGACAAAATGAGAATGACAAGTCAACTCCTTTCACGAACATTAGGAGAAAAGAACTGCACCATCAGGTACAAGAAGAATAAAAATGAAACCCAACTTGAACTGTTATTTGACATAAACATAATCGGATGCTTCTTTCTTTCTATTTCTTTAATCACTGACCAAAATAATTGAAGTGATGGATTAACTGATATTTAACATTTTGGAGAATCAATCTGATATTATACTCTCTGGAAAGAGACAAAGTGGTACCAACCTCAAGGATCCTCTTGAAGAAATGGATGGTTAGAGCTGACTTGACCAGTAAGAACCTGAGACCAACATTTGGAAACAGCCAAGAGAAAGCAACAGCTGAAAGAAAAGCTGGTATGTAAACCACAAGCATGCCATCTCTACCACAAACGGTATTGTTCTGCTTGCTTGTAGACTTCTCTACATTGAAGTTACTGAATTTTGAGTACTTAAAGTTCTTTCCCAAACCCTCAAATAACCCAATGACCGAAAATGATAGACTGGTCATGGACATTATTGTTATGAACAAAGGATTCGGTGTTGGAAAAATAACTCTAGACAACATTGGCACCAATTCCACGACCCCTCTGTCTCTGCCTCTCCCAGACTTTTGAGGTACTCAAATGAACGAGAGCTCTGTGAAGGGTAGAGGTGTGACGAATCTGTAAGAACTAGTGGATGATGTGGACTGCTTTGCGAGGCACTACCTGCCACAAGTATAGTGACAACATAAGGAGGGATGGTGATTAATCCAAAGTTAGCTCCAATGGCTTTCTACATTTTTGGCTGGTAGTTTGAGGAATATTTAGCCTCTTAGATCCTTTTCTCTTCCTCTCCTTGTTTTTAGTTTCTAACCACGGACCTGACCAATTAGCCCTACAACTCTTTTTTCAGGTGGCAAAGTAGTAGCTACTTGCCAAAAAAAACCCTAGCGAGAGTTCACTTGGGAAATAATTTGGCAATATTCTTGTTGCAGTAAAAACGTCTTTGTTGTTTTGAAAAACTTCTTTGCTGTTTTGAAACGCGACCTGGATCTGGATCTGGCAAGGCAATGAAAAATCTTAAATGCACCTTCAAAGGTTACTTATTGTAGTATATAAAACTAATTGACTATTACATGTATTAATAAATAAATAAATAAATAATTATTAATAATAAATAATGACAAAAAAAAATTACATGATGTGTCATGCTATTTGGCATGTTTATTTAATCACGTGTCAATATTATTTTTGAAAAAAAAATACAATTTGAAGCAAAAAAACTAACTTATTAACACAATTCATGTGCTTTTTATTTATCCAGCTCTGCATCGTATTGTAGTCTCTTGCATGGTCTAGGTTTTAACTCCAACCGTGTTGGAATTGGCTCAGTATGACTCATTTGACCAAGCTAATCCACACACAACTTAGTCGTCTTGTAAAAACTTAATTAGGCTATCAAAAAAATATAAGTTCATCATTGTTCTAACATTTACCTTACTTAATCAAGTGAAATTGTGAAATAGTTAATTGTCAAAGGATAAAATAAAACAAAAAATTAGGGATTGAAACAAAAAAAAACATCATATTGGATCGATTCTGGTTAACTCAGGTTCACCTATTAAATTCACAACCCAGGTCATTATATGAGCATAGTGAGTTAACGACAATTTGTCTCATTCATTTCTCTTCCCATCTTTTCTTCTTGGTTGGGCCTCCATTAGGCTCGAGTTGTATAAAATTTGGGACTAAATTGAAGAATCATCCAAGAATTTGGGACGATAATCAAGAAATTAAGAGTTATCAAAGAATTAGGAATCAAATAAATTTTTTTACAAATATATAGATAGTTTTATTGTTACAACTATAATTTGTAGCATAGTTTAATGATAAGGTTGATATAAAAATAATTTGGATATACAATTATTAGTGGTATATATAATATTTATCCTAATAAAACTCAATGTTTATATTGTGGAGCCGAAAAAATAAAGGAAAAAAATTTATGTCCCTAAACTTCCTTCACCTCATTCTCTACCGTAAGCAAGAAATTTATCTTTTTTTAGTTCAAAAGTGAAAGAAAAAAAGTCAAAGGATTTACTTAGAATCGTTTGGGTGGGGCTACGAGATGAATGAGTTACCTAAGATAAACCTCAAAGAATGAGTCTGACCAATATGCCAGACCTACGCGTCTTAAAGCCGGCAACCATGTCAAAGTCACGCGACATGGGCATGGCGACAACGCCAGATCCAAGGCATTCGGGCCTGGCAACCACGTCAGACCCAAGGCGTCGGGGTCTAGCGACAAGACCAGCCCCGCGCCTGGTCTGGCAACCATATGAAAACAAAAACAAAACACCCTTACATGCAGCTTTGTTGTTGTTGAAGCAAAATGATAATTTTGTATTTGAACTATTTTAATAATAATAATAATAAAAGACGGAGAAGCCTCTCAACACATGCATATCCCCCATAAGAGCATGATTGTATCTTCACTGTTTATTTTTTTTAAAGACAAAAAAAGCCTCCAACCCAAATGTTAAAATTTTGTACCTTGAAGGGCAAATCAGTATTTATATTGTAGCTCAAAAAACCTGAACATACCATTTTATCTCCAATCATTCTTTCAATGCTAAATGTATCTTATGAAAAAACAATTATACCTCCAACTGCGTGCTTAACAAGTTTTTTAGGTAAGGATAATTTCATCATTATATGACTATAATCTATAATAATCTATGTCTAGATAATCAGGGAAAAATATAATGATCCTTTTTAGCATAGTTTGTAATTAACAGCATGCATGCATGGAAAAGGAAGGAGAGAGATATTAAGAGATGTGAGAACTACTAAAAACAACTTTAATTTGGGCTGTGCCTAATTACGAGCCCCCAAAGCCAAAATGGTCCAATATGGATTATAAGATTCCATTTAAGCTTCAATATTTATGACCAAGATGGATCCGACTCCCAGGTCCATGTTAGAATAACTATTAGATTTATGAGCAAAACTGATGCTCGAATCAGATTCAATGGGCCTCTTTTTTTTATAGCAATTGTGGGATGTCATGCCACTATAAATTATATTTATTAAAGTACCTTTTTTCAGCTGAGATTTTAGGAAAGTCCTCCCAGAAAATCAATTATGTTGGGCACCTGATCTGATGGATGATGATCATGTTGGTAGATTTCTTGATTTTTGTAAAAAAAAAAATAGCCTTGGAATGTCCATTCTAAAGATCTAGAGGGGGTCACCATAATATTTAATAAAATTAAACAATCTTAAAAAACTGGCAAAGCAATCTCTTACAAACTCGCAAGAAACAGGATATGAATCTTTTATTTAATCAAACAAGAAGAAGAAGAAGAATTTGACATTCAAAATACATAGGGAATAAGGGCCTTGACATCCTTGGGGAAATCTTCAAATTTGGAAAGGTACCATCTCCTTGTAGCGTAACTCCTTCCCATCAAGTAAACAATTGTGCCCACTGTGAAGCATAAGGGATACAGAGTTTGAGAAATGAATAATATTCCTATGAACCCTAACACCTCAAAGAGATAGTGGGGGCATATCACTAGGCCAAACAAACCACCTTTGGGAATCTTGTATTCTTTGTCACTCTTTGTTCTCAAAGAGGCGAGAAGAAGGTGGTGGTAGAGGTTGCCAAAAATCCCCAACAAGAACAGCAAAACCCCAGGATACTTCAGGTCCACTTGTGGCTCAGGAAACCCTTGTGTTAAATACTGACCATGGATCATGCTTGAAGTAGCTGAGAAATAACTAGAGCTTATAAGAATTGCAGAATCAAGAACCACCCCGCTAGTACTATACTTGTGAACGAACAGCACCTGCACAACATGGTAGAACAAGTTCAGAATTACTCAGGTTCAAGCAACCTAAGTTCCCAGCAATGTATTGAAGAGTTTCATGATCACAGGTGTATTAATTACCTCAATGGTTCTCTTGAAGAAATGTATGGTGAGAGTTACTTTGACCAGGAACAGCCTGAGATCGTGATTTGGATAAAGCACAAAAGAAGCGACACCAGAAAGAAAAGCCGGCACATAAAACACAAGCATGCCAGTTCTGCTAGAGAGTTTGATCTGCATTCTTGTAGATTTTTCAGAGTTCAAATTCCAGAATCTTGAGTACTGTAAATGCTTTCCTAAGATTTCAGATATTCCAAGACCTGCTATTGCTACCAGACTAACCACAGACATGACTGAGATGATCAAAGAAGGTGGTGGAGGAAAGATAACACTAGACAACATGGATGCCATTGCTGTAGCCCCTCTCGTTCTGTCTCAAAACTTTGACTCCTAATGAAGGGATTGTAAATTTGTAATCATGTAGGCATATCCTGTGTGTGAACATTATCTAGGCAAGCAAGTAGGTGGCAAACGTGGACAAATTCCGAATTCTAGCAAGTATCGGCTAACCGTTACCTACGAATTCTTGCTGAGATAAACATATATTATTATTTTTTTACAAAAAAATCCAAAACATTTATACATAACTTGAACTCTCTCCCATGATAGTTTTTGAAAAATATTTTCTGAGATCTGTTTATGATTTGCAAAGCAAGTTCTTCATATGGATGCTGAAAGGGGTGTGTTACATGTTGTGGACATTATTGGTCAAAGAGGTAGGTGGCAAAAGTGGATTTCACAGCTATGCACAATCAATATTCAGTAATTACCCAACCGTGCACACCAGCACAGAAAATGACACTTTAACGGGGTTTTTTTTTTTTTTTTTTTTTTTTTGAGGGAACACGTTTTAATGCACTACTTTAAAACATTGCCGGTCTAGGTTAAAAATAACTCTTATAAGAAAACAAAAAAGCGGAGCTAATAAATGTTTGCAGGCTGCAGCCATGAATGGATAGATGTCATAAATTGGAATTCAAATTGAAGGGGCAATGAAGCTACAAGTGTCATCAACATAGTAGAAAGACGACCACATAGCAATCAAAGGTAAAGAAGAAGAAAGTGAGGGTGGACTCGAAGAGATACGGCGTTTGTTTCAATTGCACAGCTTCAGGGAAGCACAGAACAAGCAGACAAACAGCACATTATACATGCGCCTCAAGGAGGCTCTAATGATTCTCTAATACATCTAGGCAAATCCACAGAAGGATGCTTGCAAAAGGAAAGACAAAATAATTTAAAAACACACACCTATACCCCCCTATACATCCCCCACAACAAAATCTTATGTACTAGATTACAATGGGATTTTAAGGATCAAATGTCATCTACTTCACCGAAAGAAGAGAGAGAGAGGTCAAAACTATTGAGGGAACATGTTTTTATGCCATGAGTTCACCCTCTCCCTACATGAAAGAATTACACATCTATCAAAACCACTATTTTGCTCTGGTTGCAAGCTTGTTTCTTCCTTGGTCCATTTTGCAACAGTTTGTAGGGGAATCACGGTCTTTGATTCAGCTGATGCACTAGTTTCGCTTCCTCATTGCTTCCTAGTTGTAGATTTTTACCGGCTTCTCAAATGTATGACGATTCTGTAAAATGAAGGCAAGGTCACCACAAAGCTTTTGAGACAGAATAGAATTCATTATCATCTATATACATGACAATGCACTTTATTGGTGGTGCTTAAAACCATTATCTGCCGTTAATAATTCAATTATCAAAAATCATTTTTTTAGCTTGACCAATAACCTTGCCTATAAGCTTAATGACAGCACATACCTGATTAGCAGCATATGACCTTTTAGGAGCATTGTCAGAATGCTCCAATCCAAGATACTGCTCCCAAGCACCATAAACATCCCTTCTCTGATCAAACAGAAAATGGAAGAGTAAGAAATTGTCAGAAAAGTTGTCATGTCAGTGCCCATGAAAAATGGCAGACAGGCATGTGTGTGGTTGAGCGGGTGTGTGTGCGCACGAGCACATGTGAGAGAGAGAGACCTGAAAACGGCTGGACACGATGTCTGAATCTTGAAGGTACTCAGGGCGACCTAGAGACAAAAAAGCAAACTTCCACTGCACAAAAAAAAAAAAAGAACAAGAACAAGAACAAAAGAACAAAAACAAAGCAAACAAATATTAGAAATAAAGATACCAAAAGTTTGTATCTACAAAAAGCTAATCTTGTTAATACGAAACATGGTGAAATATTGTCTCAAGACTGGAACACCTTGAACATTGCAACTGGTCTATCATATTGTGTGGTCCAATGATTGTTTTGGCATTAAAAGAATACCTTTGAAAATTCTTCATCGGGAACCTGCAATTTTTTCTGTATGCGCATTTTGACTTCAGTCAAAGTCTCACCCTCGTGAATGACCAGGAAAAATGGTTCTCCAAAATTCTGAACCTGCTGTTAAATATAAACCACAACAAGTGTTGAAAAAGATATACCAGAAGCATATATAACTTGACCATCCAAACATGGAAATAATTGATAACTGCCATAGGAGAAGAAACACTTAAACAAAGTGCCAACCAAAAGGCAGTTGGAAATAAAATTTAAATATACTTACCACCTGGTTTTGAGTTGTGTCTTTCATGAAATGATAGACATGAATCAAGCGATCGTGAGGAGCAAGGTTTTTCTCTTCTTCAGGAACCTAAGGCAATGTGGCACAATATAGATGCATGATTAATGGAATCCATCAATGAATCATATCAAGGGATATGCAAACAAGTACAGAGACTAAACAAGAAGAAAATTAGTTCAAAACATGAGAGCCGAAAAAAGGTCTGAGAGATTTGTTCAATTTTATCCTCTTTCACCAAAGTTTTCCTACATCACATTTGACAAACAAGGACTCATTTATCCCATTTCTACCTTTCTATTCCAAGGTTCTACAGAACAACATGAAAGAAAATTTCAATCTTGAACAGTTGTGAGACAAATTAAAAACAAAAGCTAAACTAGCTAACAAACTATTTGGTGGACCCGCATTAGGAGAATTTAAGTATAAAGGAAAATCGAAAGCGAATGAATGATAAAACATATAAATCTTTCTGCAGGGGTTACTTTAAAACTTGAGCAAAGCATAAGATGGAATATGAGCAATGCATGAGATGGAATATGAGCAATGCATGAGATGGAATATGAGGGGGGGTGCAGGCTTAAGCAATTCATAACTCCATGTCAAACTGAATGGTCAGCTACGAAGTACCAACAGCCAGATGCTCAATGCATCTAGCTTACAGATATTTACAATTCAATTTCACCCACGATGGGATAGCTTACCTCCTCTGCACGTAGTGTCCAGTATTGATCATTAATGTTCTCGATTTTTTCATTGTGTGGAAAGATCTGAAAAGATGAAGTGGCCTAATGAGTAAAAATACTGCAAAGATAGAAAAGTTGACATAACAGGTTAAAAGAACATGCACGCCCATTCAAACTCCCTTGGTGTTTCCTAGGAGCTGCAAATATAAAGCTGATGAATATGTTCATGGTAAGAGGACTTTTAGCTTTTGCATAGATCTGGACTTCTCATAAACCAACTCTCCCTTGAGGTTTAAGCATTATACTCGTGAACATCTAATTGCAACCCATAAGTCATTAATCCATGAAATATTTGGTTGAAAACAAAATTCTGGAACCATCATAAATGAAATTGACGTGAGCTAATGTAGGTTTTTTCTTCATATTATTTGATTTAAGTAGATCATTTACCATCCATGACACATGTAAAAACATATTCTAATATGCACATGCATATGATTCAAGTCTGATACAAAGGGAATGAATTTGCAAATACATTTTACCTATAACGTAAAGAATCCCACATAATTCTATCACTAAATTATTTAAAATATTTCATCCATTTACAACAGAGCTTGCTTATTTCTAAACAGAAAAAACAAAGGAAAAAAAGCATAACACAACACAGGACCCTTGCTTCAGAGGACAAACAACTAATCTTTATAATTGATACTTTTCAAAGTACACAAAAATTACAGGTAAATATGATACCTTGTAGATCTTGTGATAGAAAACCTCAAGCAATCTAAGTTCAGCACTAGGATGAGACAGCTCCACCTATTCCAAAATAAGGAACATGGTGATATGCTTAGTCCAAAAAGAAATGCACAAGGGGCAAAAGAAGCAATTGAGAATGAGATTGGTATTCGCATCAGTAAGTGCAACTTCCACACAAATTATGAAATAAATCCAGCAGAAAAGGTGCAAAAGAGAGGTGGGTTAAAAACTTCCTTTTGTCCAGAGAGAGTTGCAACAATTTACCTTTGCCTTAAGGTCATTAATGACATCACCTACAGTGCTCTGTTTTGGCAATCTAATGGTATGAATCACTACCTGAGATCATGAGAGGTTCCATGAAGCCCAAAAATTATAATACACAAAGTAATTGCACTAAGAAAACTAATGTTTCATCATCTGCACTAACCTCATCCTTAGTAGCATGATGAAAAGCAACTTTTAATGTTTTAAGGCCTTGCAATTCTGGTAGAGGGATGTCTAATACTTCATAGTATAGAATATCAGATGTCTATCAAGCAAAACAAACAAAAAATCAGGCATTATAACAGAGAGATGAAAAAACAACTGGCAGAGATCTAAAATTCTATGGTATACCTGATTGTAGTGCACCAGCATATCAGACAAATGATCCACTCCTCGGAATTTGATGGGCTGGGGTTTAGGTTGCTGGGAGTAACAGTTATGAGATGTAAGCCTAATTTTGGATGGGTCATCCAAGCCAAGATGGTGAGCTACTCTTTCCGCAACATCATCATAAGTGTGGAGCTTTGAACTGAAATAGGAAAGAGTATAAGCAAACACAATAAAGACTTCAACCAATTAGTCACATTCCAGGTTAAATTCACTTACAGCTCAAGACAGAATTCATCCTCTTTCGATTTCTCCAAAGATCGAAAACGAACAACCTATGGATCAGGAAATATAAAACTAATGTAGCAGAATACAAAATATACATTATGGTAGTATTAGTATTTCTAGAAAATGACAGCTCATGATAACATAGTTTGAACCATTGTTGTCTAAACTAGCCAGGCCTGTTAGATATGAACCAGGTGACTGCCAAGGACCAATTCAGGTTTCTATTCTTTCACCAGGCCAAACCCAGGTGACCTGGCAGGGTTTTTAGAGACCCAGCAAGGTATCCTGGTGAAACCCAGTCAAGACCTGGCAGGTCAACCATAAAACTGGATATAAAAAAAAATAGAACTAAATTGCATTCTTTTGCTTCCCAAATAAAAGCAAAATCCCAAAAATAACTGAGCTCTAGAAACAAAGCAATTCTCCATCACTTATATTTCAGTTCACATCAACTGTTCTCTCACATCAGTGATCTCTCACTTAGGTCTCATCATCAACCCATTCACTATTTCTAAGTTATACTGCAAGATAGAAAATGGAATTTGATGGGTACTACTACTGACTTGTTTCAGCATTTGGATTTTTCTCCATTTGATTTCTTATAACTGTATCTAGTTGAGTTAGGTTTTCTATGCCGAGTTATGTTATCTTCATTCAGATTCTTTGCTAATTCTGTATTCAATGCCTGAAACTGTTCTTGTTAATGGTTTTGGACTTTCATTCTTCTAGCTTGTGACCTTCCACTTGCCTTCAATAATATGTTCTCTGCATATTGAAGTGGACCTATTGTCCAAAAGATCTTGTCATTTTTTTTGCTTTAATTCAATTACAGATCTTGAAAGAACCGGGGGGGGGGGGGGGGGTCTCAAAATTAAAAAATCATCAGAAATTTTCTAAACAAGTTTTATTACTATTTCTATTCTTTTTTATTCTTATAATTTAATATTGCAGAACAATAGCTAAAGTCATGTTTTGGTTATGGTTTCTTTTTTCTTTTCTGTTCTTTTTGCATTCCATTCACTGGAAAGAATGAAAATTGCAGACCTGCCGGGTAAAGCCAGTTACCCGGGACTCTTTTCCAGGTTGTAAATGTGCCATTATACCAATACCAAGCATCCAGCTATTAGAATGAAAACTACCAAGCCATGGTAGGACAGAAATCAAAAACTTTTCAACAGCAAAATGTTCTGCTCAACAGTATAGAGAATTCAATCTCTTATCAAATCATAGTATACCTGGCGATTGTGCATGTACTCAAGGAAGGAAGGCACATCAGGGTAGCGGCACTGTTCGTCACTTCCCATTGGAGGGGGTTTCTGATAGCAAACAATATCTCCATCTTCAAGCTGCCAAAATATCCAGGAGGTACCAAGTTGTAGACATAAAGTAATTTGCTGAAGATGAATTTATTCACAAGAACTTTGCATTAAGAAGTTGATTTTAAGTACCTGACTAGAACGAAAAGTGAGCCTCTTGTCAATGTGTTCGCACATGACATTAGGTTCAAACTTTATTTCCTGAAAGAAAACAGGAGAGAGATATTTACTGAAACTAAATTTTGATCCCTTAAAAATCAGAATAGTGTTGGACTACAAACTAAATGTAATGACTAGCCTCGTAAAGTTCAATCTCCTGGTCAGGAGCAAAGCCAGCGATTTCATTTAGTTTCGTCAGGATCTCCAACGGCTTGCCGCTACCCTTTACAAACAGCCTCCCTACATACCTGTCATCAAAGAAGTTCAGCAACAGTAACTGGCTGCAATTCCTAACAAAAGTAAAGTGTACGTGGGAATACCGGAGTTCCTCCTTCGATGGATCATAAAGTTTAAAGAAAAGAAGGATATCATCTTTAGTCTTCTCAGGTGGAGGAACAGGTCGCAAATCCTGGATCATCACAGAGATAAGTTATAGTAAGAGATCAAATAACATTCATCAAAATAAACCTGAAAATCATTAAAAAGGAATCGATGGAAAAGGATAAAGCATATAACAAACCTGTCCAATTTCTGCTTCCAGAAACAGCTTTAGCTCCGCGTTATTTGCCTTATTAGAAACCTCTCTCAATTGTCCAACCTACAATGCCTCCAGTCATTATGAAAACAAAATGGACAAGTGCCCCCTAAAGCTAACACTACCATAAGCACACATTTAAATTTGCATGGGTCTAAACCAATCAGAAGTGCATAAACTTCTACAGATTTCCGAAGTCACACAAAATTTCATGTTAATGGAAGGGTCATCTATATTAGCATGTCTGTTCACATAATTACCCAGAGAATCAAGATGTATGCAATAGCACACGTACATATTTAGCAATGACCAAGCATGAGGATGTAATCAATCTCTACTTACAGACTGTGCTTCCTCCTGAGGAGTCAGTGGCCGATTTGGACGGTATGTATGATTTTGTCGCTTTGCCCACAGCCAAAAACGTTGAAGTTGCACTGGTATACCAAATTCTTTAGCAACTTCTTCCTGTGAAAATAAATTGGAAGACCATCAATTAGAAAGACCAAAATAAATATACAATAAGAATTCATAGTCATAAGAATATTACTAAGAAAACAATAGAAAATAAGATACGAGCAACTTTTGTACCATAAAAGAGATAGTGAAGAAGACTGTCACAAAGAAGAAGATTCAAGGAAGAATTACTAATACATGGGATCCAATGTTGGTTGATAATGAAACTTGGTATTGGTATGACCCCATATAGGCTGTATTGTGTGCATACAGCTGTGCTGGTTTAAACTTTTAGGTTGGAAGCTCCATTACAGAATCAAAGTTGATATTCCCACCATTGAGCATTGACACACAGCATAGTCCATTATCCAACTATAACTCAATTTGAAGCAGGGGCATAGGAGGGGAAATCAAGAAAAAAAGTGTGCTTTATGAAGTGACTGCTCCCCAGAATGAACCCACTCACTTCGTTATATGATTTGAAATTCAACAATATTCCAGATGACAGTACCTTTGGTGCAGCTGTCAGCATGTTTGAGCACTCAATTGTATGGTTGAAAATTTAACAATATGCAAGACAATAACACCTTTGGTGCAACTGTCTTCAAGCTTGAGGACTAACTTGTGGATGTATGTCAATATGTTAAAATTGTGGATTGGGATATAAGACATCAACATGGCTGCAAAAATGAAAATGAAGCCACAATTTCCAAATATGGATTAACAAAGAAAAATGATGTACCTTGAAAAGGTTGAAGGTTATCTGTTTCTGGATACGGAAACTTCGTACTTTGTCATGGTCCACAAGATCAAAATATACATCCTTGCCAATCTGTTCAAGTAGATCCTCACTGCGTGCAACCTAAAGGCACAGAATAACTGAATCAGTAACTTATTTTTCCAAAAAATATAGATCCTATGATATACCAGCAAACATAAAGCACAGCATTGAATTCATGCATGCATCAGGGCAATTGGCATGTGTTTGTGCGTGAGAGAGGGAGAGACGCAACCTTTATTATGGTGTACAAGTGCGCCTCCGCTTTTTCCTTTCTCTTTTGCTCCTTTTCCTCCTGTTCTTTCTTCAATCTTATCTGAAATGAGATATTTGAAGTGCATGGCCAAAGCATTGTTTGTAAAATAGAACATGGAAACACAATTTTATAGGAACAAAAAAATAATCAACATCTCACCCTGAGGTGCTCTGCAATGTCCTTCTCGTCCACATTACAGATTATTTTTTCCTTGTCACTTTCACGAATATACACAAGCATATAAGCATTTGAGTACTTTGTAAACTTGAAGGGAGAGTTGTTGAAGCCAGGATTTGTCTGTGGTAACTGTTTGACAGAAACAAGGAGCACAAAGATTATATGAATGAACTGAAAGTAAATGGAAATTAACAGGTATGCTGGAAAATCTTACCTCTTCCTCACCACCATACTGCTCCTCTAATGCCCTTTTGATATCCTCTTTGGTCACCCGCTCATCATCAAATTTGAACCTACATGCCATGAGTTTTAAGCTGTGAGATGAAAGACACAATCAGACAGCCCAAGTTCAATGCAAAAACAGATCAGTAGAACTCATATAGTACACAGCAAAGATGCTGCTTGAGAATATGCTTAAAAGAAAAGGCATAAATACCCAAGTTCAAGCATGCCAGTGAGATGAAAGAGTGGTGGAGCCAAGTTTAAGAAAAGGATATACACCAACTAGAAACCAGATACTTAAGTGATCTCATAGAGTTTCATCAAGAATTTTTCAACAAAACCAAGATGGTATGGAATGGGAAAAAAGATTAGCTCAAGACACTCATTTCCTTCACAAGCATTTCAGTCAGTAGAACCATGCTGATAAGTTTAAAAAGAAATAATATAAAAGCAAGGATATATATAGATTGCTGAAACCAGCCTCAATTAACAGATTGCATACCACTGATCTGAGAGAGTTGGTCTGATATAAGCATAGTAGTGTCCACCATGCACACCACCACTGTGAACCAAAACACTGCAAAAAAGGAAAGAAAGAAAGAAAGAATAGTGATTGATACCGTAAACCAAATTGCACGAATACATATCATAAATAAATAAGGCATGGTAAAGGTTCTATCTTGTCATAAGAGCCAGAGAATGATAAGTGCAACCAGATACAATGGGAAAGTTGATACCTGTGAAGGGTGTATAGATTGCGGACACTGCGGTCAGCCTCTGGTGATAAATATTTCCCATTCTCTCTATCAAGATCAAGTTGCAAAGGGAACTCATAGCGATCATTTATCTGCATAAATAAGTGAAATAAGCAAGGCACTTTCTACAATCATCAGTCAAACACATAAAAGGACCACCAAACAATAAGAGAACTTGTGTTGTACATCCTAAGAATCATATAATTGGAATTTATTGCATGAGAATAGAAAATACAAATGGTATAATGGAAAAAAAAAAAAAAGCAAACCATGTGCATTTCATAAAAGAAATAATTCCAGTCAATTACTAACCTTCACCATTGTATCCCGCATAAAATCATACTCGAACCTTTTAAGTTGAAGTTGGAGAACTGGGGGGAAGTCAATGAATAGGACACCCTTTCTAGCATCCTGAAAACATCCAAAAGCAGAGCACATCATAAAACATTTGTCAAAGAGCAAACCATGCAAAAACTAAAGGCATTTGCAGCATTTCATTTAAATGCACTTCCAAAGAAGTTAAAATATGCAAAAGCTTCAAGTTCCAGAGTTTAAAATGCATGTCACCTGTAATCCATGTTGTTCAGCATGATATTTATTGTCACCTTCAAGACGTTCCACCTCCACATACTTATCAAAAGAAGCATAAACATCCCGACAGCCTTTGACATCAAGCTGAAGATCTACAATTATATATATATATATATAAAATTCCATGAGGTCCACAAGATGAATCTCGGATAATTTACTATTATCCGCTGTAACCAAAATCTGTACCATAAAATGACTCCTTTCTTGTCGACTTATAGTCAACATTGATGCATTCAATATAATTCATATGGTGCCCTTCAAATAGCTGTTGTATAGTGCCCTCCACAACAGTTCCCTGTGACAGTAAACCAAAATGAATATGAATCCAGTAGTCCTTCACCCACATTTTAGCAATGAACAAACATATCCTAAGACTATTAAACACCCTGTACCTTCATTTTATCTTCAAGCTTTTCACACAGAACCCTATTAAGTTCTTGGACATCATGCTGCATGAAAGAGTCATATGTATCCCAGCCAAAAGACTTTGTCAACTCTTTTGTAGCTACGCTAGTGTCACTGTATTGAAGTTTATAAAACAAACTCTGCAAAGCCAGAGGAATGCTCCCTGATGGGATATCATTCTCAGTTGTTGGCATATGATATACAGCCTGCAATTAACATCTCACATGAAGAGGCTTGTGCATAATTTCAATAATTTTTTTTTTTTAAGAAATTCTTCATAATTTCAATAGTTCGAATTACAAAAAGTAGAATACAATAAACCTTTCTGAAATAAGGAATATGATACAGCGTCTGAAGGAGAGAGTTCATGTAGCATGTAGCTCCTTGGTTCTTTAGACCAACATAACCGGTCTCCTTCTTCGAATCATGTGACCAGTAATCAATGACCTTACGAACAGCAACATCAGCTTCAACCACACACGTGTCATTTACAAGATACCCTCTCCCAGGGTCATACAATTCCCCAAGAGGCATGAATGAAGTGAATCCCCAATCACTCTCACGTGCATTGAACTGGTGCTGCGTGTCTGATAATGAAATAAAGGAAAGTCATGACCATGCATTCAGTTAATTTTGCCTACGTCATAGGAAAATATGCATATATGTTCATTTCTTTCAGGAAAAACAATCAATAATGGATTTGTTCAAGCTGTTACTAGGTAAATCTCCATTTTCCACATACCAGATTACATTTAGACTGCACCTAACCCAGCACTATTGCATACTTTACCAATGCAGAGGAAACTACAAAGTCCATGTTTCTTCTGGACAGCATATTACATGTGTCTGACCAATTAATCACCATACCAATGTCAACAAAATCCAAGGTTCATATTTAAAGGAACCAAGTAACATTTCTTCTCCTTCATATATTATGTCTTGATCTCTTTGTCTTCAATATAAAATGGTAAGAATTTCAACATACAAGATAGCTATTAGCCATAGTGGCAACGTGAACAAGAATGCCCCCTATCTAGTTAAAACACATGAAATGCCCCCTCGCCAAGCGATTGTATTCCTTAAGCATTTGTAGTTGCAGTTACAGTTACTCATGCTTGAATCACCAATGTACACCAAAATCAGTTTAAGCAGCCCTCCCATGTTTTCCACCATCATATCTAATGGACAAGACTTCCAGGTTTCATTCCAGATGAACCCTGAGAGTTTATCACACATGACCAGACATGTACGTGGAGCAAACAGTATCAGACACAAATATGATACAAGTAGAGCTCATTTTTTGACAACTAATTTTATATCAAATAAACTCGTCAATGATCCAGGAGGACTACTCCGCAAATACCACGGCAAAAAATTGAGAAGAAACCTTAAAAGAAAAGCATAAACAAAAAGATAACTAATATAATGATTGCTTAGGAACAAACTGATTTGTCTATCACGATGGTTATGGCAGGTTATGTCCCGTTGATATAGTATTGTGTGATTACACACAAACATGCATGCACACATGCACCAACCAAAGTTAAATGGAACTGTCAAGATACTCTTAGCACCAGGATATTGATAAAATGTTTTTGAAGGAGAAAAGATCAGTTCAAGTGCACCAGTAGTGAGCGAATACCTTTCCGAATTGAGTACTTTTGATGAAGTTGATTGATAACAGTCAAGCTAAACTGCGCATATCGACTCCAGCCATATGGCAAAGTTGCTGAATCAGCAACATCTAGATACATGGATAAATGATCCACATTGTTACCCTTTGGAAAAATCAATATCCGCCTGACAGCCAATCACGCAGAACATTCAATAATCAAAAGCAGGCACCAAACACCACAAATAAGAAGAATACATCATATTGTCCAATAAAAAGAAAAGAAATGATCCACGCACCACTTGTAGCCTCCAACAACAAAAACATCAGAGTAGAGCTTCTTAGCATTTAGCCTCGAAAAATTATCAATCGTCCATGTAAACCTAGCAGATGGTGGATCATCCACCGACTGTGCATCAACTGCTGTTGCAGTTTCGGCTTGTGCTACTACAAAAAATTAACCACCATAAAAATAAAAATAATCCAAAACCAAAACTTCCCTTGCAGATCCCAGAAAAAAGAAATTCCCATCAAACACAAGCAAAAACCCAATTATCCAGTCATAATAAAAAAAAAATAACGATGCATTAAAAATCATACTTCGATCCTAAAAAATACGTAGCCTTTGCTTTCATATTAGCTCAGTAAACCATGTAAAAAGAAAGCATCAAAGAAAATAATTCAAACCAATAAAGAAATAAACAATTTTCTCAGGCACCAAACAGAAAAATAAGGGCACCTTCCATTGGCTGAGGTCCATCAGCAAATTCAGTTTGTGGGACCAACATCTCGTCGTCTTCTTGTTGCTACAGAGAACAAAAGTCAATGTGAGAGCTTTGGATCTGTTAATCGAGACCCTAGAGAGCTAACGACGGGCAGCACAAATTAAAAATCAAACACTAAGATTAAACAAAATTGAAAAAAACAAAAAAACCTAACTGATTCAAAAATCGAAATTAAAGTGGAAAAGATAAGCGAGGATGAGTGGGAGATTTAGCAATTACATTTAACGGAGGAGGAGTCATGAGAGTCATGGATGGAGGAATCAGAGAGGAGTGTAAAGTGAGTAGTTCAGAGAGAGAGGGGGGGGGGGGATTGGTGTAGAAAAAGGAGGGGGGGAGAAGGAGAGAGAGAGAGAGAGGAAGAGGGGTTTACTGTTCTAGTACGAGAAAAGGTACAATATTGGTAATTTGTGATCATTTATAGGTAACAAGTAAAAAACGTAGTGCATTGCGAGACGGTACTTTGCATGGGTAAGAATGAAAAATTAAATGTTTTGGTGATTATTTTTATTTTTCCTTCTAATTTTCTTATTAAGAGGTTCATCTCCCGTGAGTGATTAAAATTGTTTTTTCTCTTCATTATTTAGTAAATGGTTCAATGATAAAAAATTGAGACTAAAAAATTTGTTTTTCTTGTGATTTCAGGTTGGAACCATGTAATTACTACTATAATAGTCACTAAAAGCTTATATAGTCGTTAACTTCAGAGCTCGTAGAATTAATCGAGATGCGTGCAAGCTGGCACGGATATTAACGTTAATAAAAAATTGTTATTTATTTTTATTTTTAATTTTATAAATTTAAATATTAGGACCTGTAATTTATTAGATTTTTTTAAATTCACTTTAAAATAATTTAAGAAAATATATATCACTTGAAATAGTATTGTTTGCTTAGAGGAATAGTAAAAAAAGGAATAGAATAATTAATTGGTTCATAGATTTCTACAAAGATGGTTTGGTTTTGTTTTTCTCGTGATAAGTGGAATTGAATTGTAATTATTGATATGGTAGTAATTTCTTGTATATTGATTTTATCTTTGGTATTGTGTTTCAAAAAAAAATTTGGCAAAATTTTGATTTTTTTTAAAATTAATTTTTTTATATTTTTTAATTATTTTAGTACGCTGATATTAAAAATAATTTTTAACATAATAATAAAATTATTTTAAAATATTTTCTAATAAAAATATTTTATAAAACAACTAAAATCTTGCATTCCATCAAAAATCACTTATTGGGCGGGGATTGAGTTTTTTCTTCAAATTTCTCAACTATAAAATATTAGAATTAATTTGAATGATCATAATTTGGTGGATTATAAGATAACATTACATAATCGTTAATTTTTATATTTATTTATTTTGATAATATTCAATCTAAATCATAGACTATCCAAATCCGTCAAGCACGTGGCATGATCATGATCAACTCCAAGACAAGTCTTCTTAGATCCCAAACTACGCTAAAGATGCTGTAAATATTTTTGAGAAACAATTTGAAAAAAATAACAAGTCTTCGTCAAGAAACACGGATAGCCAGGAAACTGACTTCAAGGTCTTGACCAATCAGGCCACAATTGACCCACAATTCAGACTATTTGCAAAATCCACCAGGCTTTTATTGACATGTATATTCCCTGTACTTCCCAAATCCCTTTGTTTTTCCTCCATGGATGCATTGACGTTGAATGTCGGATAACCAGTCACGCATTCCAGAACGAAGAAAGGTTTCAATAAATCAATTGAAAAACCTTGAATGAGGAGGTTTATGGCGGATTAATTGAATGAAGGGTGCTAATGATGGATTATTTGAATGAAGGGGTTAACAGGAGAGAAAAAAATTCAGTTGAACCCATAACATGGATTATTCATGTGAATTACAGAGAACCAAAAACAAAAGCAGTGCTCCAGAGAGGAAGGTGGCCAAGTGGAATGCTAGACATGATTCAAATTAAGATGAAAGATTATGAATTTCAAAGAATCCAAAAACTTATCATTTGATGACAGGGTCTGCAAATTTTTGTACAAACAATGCCATTCTTCGAGAGGAATTACATCATAATCCTTCTTGTCAAAAAATGGACCTGCAAGAATGAGTAGCCAATAAAACATCAACTAATACTGAATCATATGATGAGCTGTGCTTTCTTTTTTCTTCTTTCATCAAGCAAGGACTGTTTGTTGCTTCTGACTAACCTATTCTAAATGAAAAGAAACGATGAAATTATTTAGCATGTCGTTTCAAAATCCCCCCTCCTTTTTCCTGGAAAGAAACTAAGCCATGGCCTCTAAGGGATCTTCAAACCCCTTAGAGGCCTTTGATACTCATCATCTTCTATTTTATCTGTTCTCACTCCCTTTTGTTTCATCAAGAAGCCAGTCAGAATCTAAGTCAGCATGTTTGAGCGGGCATACCTGAGGCATCTTTCAACAGTAATCAACATTTAATCTAGCATCCAGTATTTTCTCTTCACGCCAATGCTACTGTGCGGCCATACAAAATATGACAAGGAAATATTATTATTCAGACTAGGAGCACAAGATAGCAGGAGCACAAGAAAGCAGAGAGCTGCTTTCAAGTTGAAATCAGCGTCTGAACAAATACAATTCAGAGAAGAATTGAAATGAAAGAGAATTAAGAAATAGACGTGTGCACCGGCCACCTACTAATTCTATACAGGAGATCCCTGCACTTATAAAGAGCATGGATGCAAATCTTGCAGTTTTCTTATGTCCCAGCAACAAAAGCTGTCCCAATATTCTTCCTAATAAAATCCATTAAATCCATGTGTACCAGGTAAAAGGACACCAAGTTTTGCATAGTTTGACACCTGAGAAATATAGAACATTCTACTCCATTTCTCCTCACATGATTGGTCATGCTTATCCCAATGAAAAAATGTTCTAGTCTCCGTTTCTCCTTACATGACAACTTGTGGTTAACCCAGTGAATAAAAAGCAGATATTCAAGTGCGAGAGCAAGTACCTGTTGGCCAGCAGTTAAGAGGCAGAGATTGCTTTGTAACCTTCCTTCTCAAGTGTCTTTGCTATGGAAATATCACCGGTTTTTACAATTCTGCCATTCTCCTAAAAGAACATAGAAAAAAACAAATTCAGGAGTCAGGACTATATTAAAACATTCATCACAGCCACATTAGTTTCTCTATCTCACGGTATAGTAACACGAACAGTTTTTTGACAAATTAAAAAGCATCACAACCACAGGAATAGAAATCAAGTAGTTGAGCAATATTGCATAATATGGATATTTCTCACAATTATTTCAATTAAAAAACCCCCCAAGTACAGCTATTAAGTTTTTTACTTTTTTTTATCTTCCAGAGAATATCAGATTCCCCGCCACAGGAAGCAGCCAAGGAGCGAGGTGTAAGAAGAAGCACATAACTTTTTATAGCTCCCCTGGGTGTTTATATACACTGTATAATTGTATTATTTCATGAAATGCAACTATAAATTGATTTCCAATGAAGACTGACCAATATTACAAACATACAAACTAAAAGATTCATTGGGATCAATGCACTACTTCGTAATATAGATCTTTTTATCACATCAAGCACACCGTTACCAACAACAAATAGGATGCTCCAATTGACTCACCATGATATGAATGCACGTGGGCTTGATGAATTCCAGAAGCCGTAGATAATGAGTAATCATCAAAACAGCATTGTTCGGGGTCAACATCCCATTCACTGCTTTTGCTACATCTTGAAGGGCATCGATATCCAACCCAGAATCAATTTCATCTAATATAGCCAATTCTGCACCCAAAACCTAGAACACACAAAGCCCAAATTGATTTCCAAACAATACAAGAACATATTCCAGTTTGTTTCTCACAAAAACTCCAAAAACATTACAGCAAGTCAAAAATTACCGCAAGTTGTAAAATCTCATTCCGCTTTCTTTCACCACCACTGAACCCTTCATTCACATTTCTATTAAGAAAATCACTCTTCATGTTCACAAGCTCAAGTTTTGGAAACAAATACGCATAGAACTGCAATAACAAAACAAAATATCATTGTAGAAAAATATAGATACAATCATTCAACTGGACAAACGCAAAATCTCATAATCATACCTCGATAGGTCCAAGTTCAGGCAGACCGAGTTTCCGTCTCCGCGCATTATAAGCCATATTAAGAAAATCAATATTGTTAACACCAGGAATCTCAACTGGTGACTGAAAACTCATAAAAAGCCCAGCAAGTGACCTTTCTTCTGGCTCCATGTCAAGCAAGTTCTCCCCTTTAAACACTACACTCCCTCCAGTTACCTCATAATCCGGATGCCCAGCAAGAACCTTACAAAAATTAACAGAAAACCATTAAATCTTCCAATCATAAAGCCATAATTAAACCCTTAATCCTCTTAACCATGATTAAACTAACATAAAGTTCTAACCTTTGAAAATGTGCTCTTACCAGACCCATTTTTTCCCATAATAGCATGAACCTATTCACAAATCAAAAGACACCCACATAATTAATCAAGCAGAACTTTATTTATTTATAAAATAAATCAACACTTGTCAATCTTTGAACCACTTTAACTTATCAACCAACCTCTCCTTCGTAAAGGACAACGTTGACGCCTTTGAGAATCTCCTGTTTCGACTCAGCAATCACAGCGGTCAAATCCTTGACTTCCAGCAACGGCCTTTTCTTCCCTGAATCGGTTCCGGTAGTCCCTGTGGTTTCTACGGCAGGGACAGAGGCAGTGACTGCAGGAAGACGGCGGGTGGAGCGGAGACGGAGAGAGCGAGTGGCAGAATATGTGAATAAGTTTGAATTAAGGGGCAGAGTTGAAAGTTTAAGCGGAGGAGGAGAATGGATGAGTGGTGGCTGTAGAGAGGGAGAAGGGGAGGAGAGAGTGAAGCGTAAGGCCATCTTCTTTTTGGAGCGAAAAGGTTAAAAATCGTTACAGCGATCGTTGACGACACAGGAGATGCTCTGAGGTTTTTCCTTTCTTATGTTGTAACGTCGGATGCGGTCGGGATGGGCCTAGTATGGTTTCGTCATTGGATTAAACGGCCCATGATGTTGGACTATTGGGCTTTGAGTCAAAATATTGATGTGAATAGAAAATGAACGGTATTTTACATAAGAGATGAAATACATAAGATATAAATATATGTTTGGTAGAAGAAAAAAGATGAAAATATAAAATAAATATATTTTTTTAAGTAATTTTTATGTATTTTTAAAATATAAATTACATGGAGATATGTTTTTTCTATCTTTAATAATTTCATTTTTTTTGTTATAGAGCAATAATTTAACACTACTTTAAGATATAAAAGTATTTAAACAATTTTAAAAACGATTAAATTTAGCCTTTTTAAAATGCCGTAAAAATTATTATTTTTTTGTAATTACATGGTAGAAAAAAATATTTACCCCCCTTAAAAATTGTTCATGAGTGTCATGCAAATTATTATCAATATGAAATTAGTAAATATATTGTAAAAAGATTTCCAAAATCAAGAAAAAAGAACAAGACTTTTTGTGTGGGGTAAGGGCAAGGCATTGTAGCACCAGCAAGGGCCCATCGCAGATTTGTTTGAAAATAAAACTATATAGCCCACAAGAACATAAGGCTAGTTTGTGGACCAACCTCCTTGAACAAAGCTTGAGGACTGTCTAGCATTTTTGACACGCGTGATAAAAAAAAAAAAACTCCCAAGTCCAATCTTGCTTGCTAGGGAAGACCTTTGGGATGCCGGCAACTAAAAAAATAAAGAAAGAATTGTCCCCCACGTGTTACCCTTCCCTCTCCTTAACCAGCAACCGACGCTTTTTTCACCCAACCACAGAATGGTTAGAAGCTCTTTTTTAGTCCTTGTATTTTTATTTCTATACTGTTTCCTCCCTGTATTTTTATTTACTAATATCAATCCTCTACTTTCAAAATGATGTTGACAGTATCATGACACGTGCTCAGACTCAGATTTTCCAACTCTATTGAGTTTTACGAGTTGATGATTTGAAAATAACTCGAGCATAGAGTCAAAAAAAGACGAAATAAAAATGAATTTCACACCAACACAGCAATGTTTGATTTATCATACTAACCACCTTCGAGATTGTTTGTTTTTGTTTTATAGCTTGCTTTTAAAATTTTAATTCGCTTAAAAATATATTAAATCAAGAATTTTTTAAGTGTTTTGGATTATTTTGATATATTTATATTAAAAAAATATTATTTTAATATATTATTAATTAAAAAACTTTTAAATATATATTCTATCATACTACTAAACAAACTAATAAATATAAAATTATATAAAAAATATTTGTGAATTTAATAAAAAAATATTTTAAAAAATATATATAAAAATTCTTTACCGCAGAAGGAAGAACACTGTGAAAGAAGCTTTTAACCGCCAGAAAAACAGTAAACTACCCACTGTCTTCTCCCATGCTTTTATGTACCTTCAACGAATGTATAAAAGTAAAAAACACAACACCAGAGACAGGGAGCCCAAGAAAAACAAAGTACTGAGAAGAGAAAGAAAGAAAAGACTGGCCTTTGAAGCAAGCAAAACCAACCCAACCCCTCACCTCTTCTATTTTTATATATCTATCATCACCTCTTCAACAAGCCAATTTAACCCTCCATCAATCTTTTCCTTCTTCAATGGCCATGGCGCCTTCACCTCCTTGCATCCACATTTTCTTCGCTTCTATTCTTCTTCTCTCAAATTTTCATCTGGGGTTCTCTTCTTCCTCCTCTACATTGCAAGAGAACCATAGCAATGGGTCTTATTCAGGCCAAATCAACTCAAACTCAGTTCTTGTAGCTCTTCTTGACTCACATTATACAGAACTGGCTGAACTTGTTGAAAAGGCACTTCTTTTACAAACCCTTGAAGATGCTGTTGGTAAACACAACATCACCATCTTTGCTCCTAGAAATGAAGCTCTCGAACGTGATCTTGATCCCGAGTTCAAGCGGTTCTTGCTTGAACCTGGCAATCTCAAGTCTCTCCAGACTCTCCTACTTTATCACATTGTCCCCAACAGAATCAATCTCAGCCATAACTCCTCTCTTCACCATCACAGCACCTTGTGCCGCGATAGAATCAAGCTCGGCAGTCAATCCGGCGAGAAGTTAATAGACTCGGCGAAAATCATTCAAGTGAATGCAGTGGAGAGGCCAGATGGCGTAATTCATGGGATTGAAAGGTTGCTAATCCCACGATCTGTTCAACAAGATTTCAACAATCGCAGGAGTTTGCAATCAATTTCAGCTGTGAAACCAGAAGGAGCACCAGAGGTTGATCCAAGAACACAAAGGTTGAAGAAACCAGCACCACCAGCAAAACCCGGTTCAGCCCCGGTCCTACCAATCTACGATGCAATGGCACCCGGCCCATCTCTTGCCCCGGCTCCAGCTCCTGGTCCAGGTGGACCTCATCACCATTTCAATGGAGAAAGACAAGTTAAAGATTTCATTGAAACCCTTCTTTTGTATGGAGGATACAATGAAATGGCTGATATTCTTGTGAATTTAACATCATTAGCAACAGAAATGGGAAGATTAGTATCTGAAGGTTATGTGCTAACAGTTTTAGCCCCAAATGATGAAGCAATGGCTAAGCTCACAACAGACCAATTGAGTGAGCCAGGAGCACCGGAGCAGATAATCTATTACCATGTGATACCCGAGTATCAAACTGAAGAAAGCATGTACAATGCTGTTAGAAGATTTGGGAAGATTTCTTATGATACATTAAGATTGCCACACAAAGTTTTGGCACAAGAAGCTGATGGGTCAGTGAAATTTGGACATGCTGAGAATTCTGCTTATTTGTTTGATCCTGATATTTACACAGATGGAAGAATCTCTGTTCAAGGGATTGATGGGGTTCTGTTTCCATTAGAGGAGAAGGAGAAATCGGATACCAAGACGGAAATGAAGAGTGTTAAGGTTGCTGCTAAGCCGCAAAGGAGAGGTATGTTCCCTTGAATTTCGCTTGCTTAGTGTTTTATTTTTAAATCTCGTCTCGGCGTTATTTCGGTTTTGGTTTTGATGTTTCGGTTGTTTATTTGGCCGGAGCTGTAGAGGGCTTTTTTTTTTTTCTTACTACAGGCGTGTTGTATTGAATTTGCATGCTCTGCTAGTTTTTTCTTTTTTTAGTTAATGTCCACCTTCCAGGGTTAATTTCGATATGGGCCGATATTTCTGTTTCGGTACAGATATTTCGATGGTTAATTTCGCGGGGAGGGTAAAGGGTTTTCTTTTGTCCCTTTCTTTTTTGTGACCATGTTGTTGAATTTGCTGACCTTGCATTGTTACAGTCTTGAGTTTCTTATTTTGTGGACTTCTTTGGGAGTTCATTTTAATGGTGACCGATATTTCGGTTTTAGTAAAAAAGTTCCGGTGGTGGCTTTGGCCAGCCAGCCAGGAAAGGGTGGGTTTTGGCTTTTGGGTGAGGTATTGGCATGGGGGATTGTGAGTGTCGGTGGTCAGAGCTCGCCAGAATGGCATATTTGTCTTTTCCTCAATTTCCCCCCTTCGGTGGGTCTTTACTCTTTAGTTTATTTCGGGTTGTGTGAGACATTAGTACATTGCAGAAGATATGAAATCTGTGGTGCTTGTAGCTTAATTATTCTGCCTTTTCTTTTGTTAATCACAATTATCAGAAGCTAGTGGACTAAACAATTTGGGATTATTCTGAAAATATTCCTTTTAACATTACATGAGCCAGCCATCTCCTCTCTTAATTTGATTCATGATCTCTTAGGACAATGCCTTGCAACTACCAATCATGTTTATTATGACATTATCATTTATTTATGAAGATGTTGTGAAGTCAACATCTCTACCAATTATATAGATTATAGCAAGAATGGTATAGAAAATGAGGAAAAAAAAAAAATTATTACCTCCTCTCAATATCTTGTTATATTTCATCCATAGTTATAAACTCGACCCTGATTAATTTTATTTTATTTTTAAATCAGCCAAGATGAAGTAACCATTACCCTAATAATCTAGAAAAAGACTTGGATGAAAAAATATATATAAACACACACTCACACTAACTCCTACCATAACAAGAATTATAGTGTTTTGTTTGTAATGCCGACTTGCACCCTTCTTAATTATAAAGGCCAACAAAAGACAGGGTGTTTTTGCTTATTTATGTCTATGATCTTAGCACACAATAAATTCATTTGGTTTGAAAACAATTATTGGGCATGATTTATTTTGTTTTTATTACAAGTTATTTTAGTAAATAGTATACAGTCAGCGGTTTTGGGACCATCTTTAGCATACAGTTGGAGTATCCTGTCAAACGCTGCGCAAACTGGAAACTCCATTATTTATTTCAAGGCATAGAGTTGGTATCCACACGTTTCTTTGACTTCTTGTATTATATATAAGAAATCAGACCTCTCTGTTCCTGTTTCTACCGTTGCTTTTCTAGCTGTGAGAAAGAACCGCACAGATCTCTCCCATGTCAGGCTTGGATTGCTACACGGAGGATATGCCCTCCATGCAATTGCCACTCTGGAGTGTTTAACATTGTTTAGTATGCATGACAAAATTAAGTATTAATACAAATGCATGTTGGTTGGTTGATTAGGGCAATTATTTTAGGTTTTATGTTGTTGTCGAGTGGTTGGTTTCATGAACCTGTCGAAGTTAGCATGTAGCTTTCAGTTGATACGTATAATTAAAGGGTGTTTAACACTTTAATGTGTATAATATTTGGCAGGGAAGTTGCTTGAAGTGGCTTGCAGGATGCTCGGGACATTTGGGCAAGATTCACATTTCACCACATGCCAGTAAATAAAGACTTCCTTGTATGAAAAGGAATACTTCAAAGAAGGATAAAGGTGAAATTCTTCGGTTGATTCTACTCCTAATCCATCTATAAAATATAAGGTTTGATGTCGTTGTTCTTCGTTAGGGTTTCTTAATCTGCGTTGACAAATCACAGCAACCTAACAACCAGTGAAAATCACATAGGAACCATTCGTTTAGGTCTATTCCATGTAATCGACATATTTTATATCATTTCTCCATGACCTAGACTCATTCCAAGCTGTGCAGCATGTGATTGTTGAGGTCAACCTCCCAGCAGCATCCAGTGCATTGCTTACATCCTTCAAGAGCTCACACATTGACAAAAAGGCACGATGCTAGAAAAGAATACATGGTGAAAGTATAGAACTTGATGTCTACAAGATAGCGTCATTCGGTTAAGATAAAAAAAGCAAATATAGTAGAGATGAAAAGAACTTGTTTTCATATCCTTCATAAAAATTCACTTCAAATTTCCCCTTAAAGATTTAATTTATATATTTATCTTTAATTTTCCAACCAAATGTGTTTTTTTACCTTTTATCCCGGCACATTAACCAAAACAAATGGTAATTTATCACTGTGAAACTAAAAAATGTAAGAAAGTCTTCTTCTTTTATACACACACACACACACACAATTCCCTTTGAACCTTCTTGATGTTTGAGCTAATTCCATGTCATTGTCAATGTGTGACTTGTTTGTTTTACTGAACCTGAAAAGGGCAACAATTTGCTTTCAAGTAAGTAAATACATCTTTCCACCACAACGGAAAAGGAAATCACAGCCTAAAAATTGAAGTTTTACTGTGAATTGTTTATGCTAATGATAGCATGATATGACTTAAATGCAGGTGAGCTGCTGAGATCATGTAAAGTCCTTGTATCTGATTTTTCTTCTCTACAAATAGGTTCTAGTTTTTCACATGGGAAGCCGACAACCAAAGGTGAAAAGGGATTATGGTGTGATGATGTTCTTATTGTTTTTGTGTTACTCAAGTTCCATGATTGCACTGGAAGAAAAGGGTCATTGTCCTTAGTTTTAGAGGCCCTTTGAACAGCACAAGATATTCTTCTCCCTTTTTTTTTTTAATTTTTTTGTCCTTTTTGTGTGCCAAGTATGGTGGTGGTGAGCTGTCTGGTGGTGGTTGGTGGAGAGGGGAAAACTATGGAGGAGGTGAGGAGTAAGTATTCCATGTGGGCTTCCCACTACAATAAAAGAAGTTAGGCGGAAATATGTGGGAATAATAAAATAAAAGTATTCTTTTGTGTTCATGCACAATTAGAGAAAGGAAAATTGTAATTAATTTTTTGTGCAATTTCTCTCTCTTTTGTTTACCTTTCTTTCTTTTCTAAGCACTTCAATTAAAGCTTCTCCCTCCCTCCCTCTCTATCTCAAAGTGAGTTAGCATTGATGCTCTGGCCACAGGGCATTGCTGTGTATCATCTAATTGCTCATTCTTCACACAATTCAGTACTGTAATATGCGTTGTTTCACCCCTTTCAACAATTTTCTATTGCGAACACCGACTCACAGATCTCAAACAAGGAAATGAATTTGTTGTAGGGATAGTTATTTTTTTTCCCTTTCTATCTCCATGCCAAACTCTCTTCTAACTAGGAACACATTTCATGGGGCAGATTGTGAGACAAGCCAAAATACTAATTTAAAAAATATCACTTTGGTTCTATAAATTGAAATAACATTGAAGTAATTGATTCAAGGTTAAAAAAGCAAATTCTTCTCACGTCACAAGTAAGTTTCCTTTGAATTCTACATAAATTAATTACTCCCCATATTTGGATCTCAAAACAGACAGCTTAATGCCCGAGTAATTGAAGATAGAATCATACATACACATCAAACTTCCCCCAAAGGAACATGCTTGCAACAAATCCTCAGGCGAGATCAATTCTATGTAGAACAGCACAGAAAGAATTAAGGGCCCATTAGCAACAGCAACAGCAAGAGATCAAACAAACCTGTGCCCGGAGCACGACTGAGGAGGCAATAGATATCTATAAGATTGATCATTCCTCCAGCTTTCTCTAAGGGAATTCTGACAAAATCTGCTAACCAAGTAACGAAAAAGAAAATTTGAGATTCTCTTCTTTAAGGGAAGAAAATCGAGTAAAACAATATATATTTAAGAAGCATACTCAGCCAACAAAAGCAAGTAATATTAAGAAGATCCAACTAAATTTCTCTTATCAAACAATTAAGCCATGAGAAACGCATACAGACAGGTGGCAAACGAAATAGACCTGACGGGACAGTTGTTGATGATACATGGCACCAGCAGACTCTTTTGTTACTGGGGATATATACCAACACTCTACAGCCACTCTTGCATGTCTTCTTTGGAACCCATTTCCTCATCATTTCCAGAACTACTTTGAGAGCTCGAGCCAGACAAAAGCTTCTGCCTAATCTTCTCTGCTAGCATGACCATCTCTTTAACCTTGCTCTGTAGATTTAAAAACCACAGAACATAAAGCAGCAGCAGCCTAACCCATAGTGATAAAACAATAACAATTTAACTCAACACTTGTACACAAGCCAAAATCTAGCTATTGCAGTCTCGTTTCAAAGCCAAACATTCAGATAACTCACTTCTCACGTAATCTAAGCAATGCACACCAGCCCATGTCAAAACCTAACTATCGCAGTCTCGTTACAAATCCAAACATTCAGATAATTTGCTTCTCACATAGTCTAAGCAATGCAACAGTCCATGTGCGTAATAGTTCATGTCAAGTTACTTCAAATACTAATACATTACTCTATTGTTAAATAGCGATAAAATGAAACTAAACATCTCCCGCAAGCTATTATCTTTTCAGAATGACCAAAAAGAAAGTGATTGAGCAATAACAATTTGGCTTAACACATTAGACACAAGTCAAAACCAAAATTATTGTTCTCGTTTCTTGCATAATCTAACAAATGCAAGACCATATCCTCAGCATCGAGTTATTTTCAACCACTACTCCATTAATGTTTCCTAGATAACCCAATAATTACAACTAATTATCTCCTTCAAGCTCATGCATGAACACATTGTTCATATGCAATTATAAATACTAATCCATTATCAGACAACTCAATTACAACAGTTAAAACTAAACACCATCTACGAGCAATAAACTTTCTAATAAAAAAACAATTACCAAAAGAGCATTCAAGTCTTGAAAAGCCTCTTGCATACTCTTGCCAGTACTCTGCCACATCTCCTGCTCTTTCCTCAATATACCAGCCACACCGACCAGCCTCCATGACCCATCACTGGAGTATAACCCACCAACCGAACCCGAACAGACCCGGAACCCGACCCACCACCACTATCATTACCTATCTCCCAAGCCCTTCCTCTCCAACAATCCCAAAACTTTGTCAAAAAAATCATCAATACCCCCCTTCCCTCTTATCACTAAAGTCACCACAACACTCCTCGAATGCATAGAAATTTGAAACCGGATCCGGGGTGAGTGAAACATTGACTTGATCGACTTCATTGATGAAAATATGTGTTACAGAATTCAAAGAGATTGATATTGGACTTGAACTGTCTGTGGTGGCATTGGAAGGAAACCAGAGGAGGCGGTGTGTGGTGAAGGTTAGGAGGCCTGATTTTAATGGCGGGAAGTCAAGGGAATTGATGGAGGTGGTTGTTGTGGTGGGTTCGGTTTCAAGGTCTACAGCGGAAAGGAGGTGGCACTCTACTTCGCTTTGGTGGAGGACTGGACGGCCACTGCTGATCACGGAGGCCGGTTGGAAGAAGCTGGTGGTGCTGGTCGACATTGTCGTAGTCTCGTAGATGTTGTGCCATCTGAGTTTGGATGTTCTGTCTTTTTTTCTCTCTTTTTTAAGTCAAGTTCGTTAAGATATAGTGCAAGGTCACTTAGAGGGTTAATTCTATGTTAGTCCTTGTAATGTATTTAAATTAATTTATTAGTCCCTTTTAATGATATATAGTTGAAATGGTGCCATAAATTGAAGTCATTATATTTTTTTCATGATCTATGAAATTGTATTAAAAAAATAAAAAAGAGTAAAGAAGTCCTTATAATTCTAAATTAGTCCCAGTTTCTTTTCGTGAATTCTTCCCTTTTTATGATTAACACGTTAGACATCTGCATAATGTCAGTTTTCTTCAGCACGAATCAAAAGAAACAATGAGGAGGGACAAATGTGTTAAATCAAAGAAATATGTGAGAACAATTAGCTACAGTTTAAAGATTGGGGAATTATTGCTTAGTAACTGTACACATTAGGACTAGCATGTAGTTATCCTTTTATTTTTAGCAGAGAAAAAAAGAGGAAAAAAAACGCTAGTGCTAGTAGGTTAGTGGCTTCTGGCTAGCCTACAAAGTACAAACTCTAGAAAGATAAACCCGCCTTCCTCCTGTTAAAGCTTAAACCCTAACACCCTCTCTTCTTGCTTTCTAAATTGAGTAAAAATCTCTGCAACTTGTAAAGTAGCAGTCTTGATGCTCAAAAGATGAAACCTTTCTTCAATTCCCGTCGTCCTAAGCATCACAAGCAAAAGGGCAACACTGCTCCTCTTAATCAACAGGTACTATAGCCCTCTCTCTGTCTGATAATTTTGTATGTTAAAGGGTTTTTTCTTTGTTCTAATTTAGAGCTGTGTTTGTTTTTTCCCTCTTTTGTTTGTTGAATTTATCAGGTTTTTTCAACAAACCAATCTTTAGCAAATTCAATGCCAATGCAACCGCAACTGGGTTTAGTCAATCCTCAGATTCCAATTACTTTCAATAATTCAAACACCCTTTTAAGCAATGGACAAGCCATGGCTAATATGCCACCTTTGATCGCTCAACAACCTGGTATATTGAGTGGACCTAATGATCTGGCTATCCTTCAGCTACAAAATCAAGTCAACAAGTTGAATGCTTTAAAGATGTTGATGGATCAAGTAAACCAATTGCAAGGAGAGCTGTTTGGTCCTAGTTTCTCCAATTTGCCACAACAACTCAATCAAAATATGGGTTTGTTACAAAATCCAATGCAGAATATGATGAACCCTGTTATGCCTTTGCAAATGCCAATAAATTCTCAAGTTGGTTCCTTTAATGTCCCTTCAAGCAATCACCAAGTGGTAGGTGCTCAAAGTCAGAACTTTTTTGTAAATCCACCGTTTGGAGCCGAGCAACGAGTTAATCCAAACCAGCCCAACTATGTAATGCCGACAACTAGTGCATATGGATCGAAGCTATTGCATGTTGCAGATCAGCAAGTCCAAGGGAAATGGTCTGCGTCACAGCAAGGTCAGAGCTTTTTGATGCCCACAGTGGGTGCAAATGGACCAAATGTCGCAAATCAGCAAGTGGAAGGGAACTCGCCTGCATTACAGCAAAGTGAGAAAGTTCCAATGCCTGCAATGGCTGCAAATGGAGCAAAGCCATTGCCTATTGCAACTCAGCAAGGGCAAGGGAACTCATCTGCGTCTCAGCAAAGTTGGAACTCGCAGCCCTCTACATACAATAGGTGGCAGGTAACCGTATTTAACTTGGACGATTTCTTTCTGAGTTCATATCATTTATGCAATCCAGTGATCATGGTTTGTTTTATGCACTTTCCATGCTTCAGTAACTTAAAAAACAATCGAAATAGAGGGCGATCACAATCAGGGTGTGTATTGAAACTTTTGGTTTCTATCTTCCACTACTATATGGAACTGTCTTGTAATCATCTGAAATTCAATTTCTGCAGACACCAGAAATCTGATTTCAATTGCATGGATAATGGAAAGAGAAAGCTTGAGTTTTCTAATGAACATGGCAGAAAAGGTTTGTAATCTTAGACCTTACTACAAGCTCACCTCCTCTTCGTATGTCTTGAGGGAGATAGGTGGTTTAAACCTTGTTCTCTAAAAATGCGTCAGGGAACGGCAATGAGAGGGTAGCAAAATTTGGTCGCACTGATCTTGCAGACCAAGCTACAGAAGAGAAAAGGTAATGTTTGCTTGATCTATTGTTACTTACCAATTTGAGAAAGTGTCATATTAGGGTGACCTCGTATTATTATTCAAGTTACTTTAAGAATGTAAATGCGAGGGCAGGCAGGTAAACTGCCATTGCCTCTTTCTTCCATCCACTTTTACACTACTAATTTCTGCATTTTGTTTGTTTGCTGGTTTAACTCTGTACATCAGTAAACCTAGCAGAACTTTTTTTTACACGGAACAAGAAATCAAACAATGGCGTGAATCACGTAGGAAGCACTACCCAACAAAAATCAGCATCGAGAAGGTTCAATCCTGTTCTGTACTATTATGCTGCATTTAATTATTAACTCAAATAGTTGAGCTGATCATGAACTTGACACGTGGCAGAAGCAGATGGAGGTTATTGATAGAGAGGCCAACTTTCGTCACAAGGTAAAACCCCCGACACCCCCCCCCCCTCTATTGTATTGTATATTTGGCACATGTACTAGGGCCACTTGACAAGACCTTGTTTGTATAATATGTTCTTCCATGGATGGTCAATTTTTTCTGGCAAAATATATATGCCAATGAACATTTTATTCCACAGCATAGATCTCTTCCTTGTTTGAAATTATAGCCTTTTACATAATTCATCACTAGAAAGCTCATTTTATAACGGGGTGAAAGAGAGTAAGAATGGGTGCATTATGAAAGGATTGGTTAGTTTTTCTTAAGGTGATGAAAATTTATATCAAGGAAAGGAACTAGTGAAAATTCTTAAGCTGCAATATGCTTCAACTTTTGGTAATTTGTTGGACGTGTTTGACGCAGCAACTCAAGGAGATTTTGGCAAAGCAGGCTGAGCTAGGAGTTGAAGTTGCAGAAATACCGCCAGACTATCTGTTAGATTCAGAGAAGCTAGGAGTTGAAGTTGCAGAAATACCACCACCACAGGTGTTAAATTCAGAGAAACTAGGAGTTGAGGTTGCAGAAATACCACCACCACAGGTGTTAAATTCAGAGAAACTAGGAGTTGAGGTTGCAGAAATACCACCACGGCATCTGTTAGATTCAGAGAAACAAGAGCATGGAAGGGAAGATAACAGAAGGTCCTTGACTAAGAAAGGGAAATTCTGGAACAAGCATGATAAAAGAGGAAGATTTAACAAAAAAGGTCGGTCAGCCAAGCAGGTTGGATCAGCAAATGAAGAAAGGAAGCCAACACTATTGGAGAAGCTTCTGAGCACAGATATAAAGAGAGATAAGCGCCAATTGTTGCAGGTTTTTAGGTTCATGGTGGCGAACTCTTTCTTCAAGGATTGGCCAGAGAAACCTTTGAAATTTCCTTCAGTAGTGGTCAAAGAAGATGGTTATGAGGATGAGATTGTAGAAAAAAAATCCTCACTTGTCGGGGAGGAAGTTTCTGAAGACAGGAACAACACAATAGCTGAAAATTTTGGTGATAGAGATGACAACATCGAACATGATGCTCAAGTCGAGCTGGGGAATTGTTTTGTCAGGGGAAAATGTGATATTGTTGACGAAGTTGATAGGGTTGAAGAGGGAGAAATTGTTGACTAACATTGCACCTTCTGTTAAATGTGTCAAGCATTGTAATTCCACCACCACCCCTTAAGGATTTGTAAACTATGTTCACTCTCTTATTAACTATCCAGTTTTGCATTAAAGTTTGTCAACATGGTCTTTGTACTTGAATTATAGCGTGGACATGCATTGGCACCATTCTGGACAAATGTGCGTTGGTAAAGAACATTTCTGAACTCACTCATGAAACATCATATTAATTCTTCAAAGTTTTATTACATCAGATTCATGTTTAAATAGACAAGCATATATTTTTCTTAGTGCATTTTTTAGCCATGCCCAGCCCCTCCAACTTTATTTCCTTAATATATATCACCGTCTCAAAGAATTTCTTCACTGTTTAATCAAATCCTGTACATCACAAAAACAACCAAAGAATCAAATCCCAGAAGAAATTGCATAAGATTGCCCTAAAGCTATATTTTTCTCAAAGAACACTTGCGACAATCGACTTTAGGGCCACTAAGAATGGTGACTTGGAGTTGGCAAAGTTTGGGGAGTTGCTGAACTCTCTCAGCCCTCAGGGTTAAAAGGGGAAGACTTAATAGCAGCCACTTAACATTCACAAAGTTGCTTGCGGTCAGCACTAGAGCTAGCAGCTAGCTTGCAGCACCGAAACTCAACACCAAAATCATTAATCCTAGAACCCATTTAACCCCACCCATTTTTTGTGTGGGATCCATCCTAAAATTATTGCAAGGCCCCTCAATTGATGAATATAGACTCATGGTGGACTAGGTTGTAAGATAATTTCTTCAATGCAAGTAAGAGATAAGGAGGCAATTGAGTAGTGAATTAATCAACATTGGTGGTAACTTGGAACTAGGAGTTATACGAGTGCTGGCAGTGGCAATGCACCCCCTTTTTATCACAAGTATTAAAAACTCACATGGAATAACCCGTAGAATTACTCACTTTTTTTCTGTTTATCTTCGATTTTGAAACTCTTGAAAGCTAGTTATAACACCCGACCTATCCTGGTAAATTGACTTGAAATCTAAGACCGGAATAGATTAAAGGAAAAATAAGAAAGAAATTGACCAGGTTGGTCAAAACAATATCATTTTAATAATTTTTTAAAAAAATATTATTTGAGTTAACCCTCCAACCAGTTATGCTGTCCTTGCCCCGATTGAATTTTAAAATCATGCTCTAAACACCTTGATTTGTAAAATATTGATTCCAAATTGAAAACCACATATGTAAAAACCATTTTCTCCTGCATGTGAACTATTATCAGAGCAACCTGCCTGAGGAATCCACTAATATTTCCCTCTGGCTAGAGCATATAATTTGCAATTAGGGTTGGGGATGGCAAAATTACCCACCTTAATAGGTATTTGATTAAATCCGACCCGAAAGAGGTGGTGGGCATGGAGGGCATTTTTTCCTCGACGGGGACTGGGTATATGTTCCCATCTTGTGGAAAACCCATACCCGATTATATATACTCATGTAATTTTTTTTCTTTTTTCTCTTATATTTTTTAAATAATTGAACTTTTAAAATAATATTTTTTGTTAGATTTACATTGATAACTTATATTTAACTATGAACAACATTTATGTGTATATATACTAACTTTTTCATTGGATATTAGCAATCAAATAGTAATTTTAAATGCAAGAAATTATATTAATGGGGAATCCCTAGACCCACTCGAAACCCCGATGGGGAAAAACTATTTCCCTCCACCTCAAACCTGATCAATATGGTTGGGTATGGGAGAGCTGTAACCCGCCCATTGTCATCTCTATTTAGTAAGGTTCATACGTGAACGAGTAGATGCATGCAGTTTTGGAATACAAGTTAGGTTCGTATATATTATGAGGTGGTGGATCTCATGAAACGAGAAGGTTCAGGGAGAATCGGTGAAGATGATGGCGGCAACAGCTTTGCTAACCTGGTATGGAAGCAAGTCTGGCCCGTGAACGTCCATGGCAAGATTTAGGGTTTTCATTTGGACATTGCACAATAGCATTGCAGGTGGCTGTAATACTAAGAAGAGAACTGAGAATTCTGATCCTATATACTGCTATTGTCACGAATATAAAAAGGCTACATTATTTGCAACTGCATGTTACAATCACAGTGACTGGTCAGGTTTAATAACTATAGTTACATTTTCAAGCAGTCTCCATGGAATTTCGGGGCAAAGACTATTAGTGCAAGCTTTTTTATTGATTGGTTTCCACAAATGCACACTCAGAGCAACCGGTTAGCTATTTCTGCTGGAGACTGTTCATGCTGTTATTGATTCCAGGACCAGAAAGGGTCTCAAAAGCCTGTATATTTTTTCATTTCAAATGTATTTTTTAAAAAATTATTTTTTTTTTTCTTTGCTTCAAGCTAATTTTATTTTAGTGTTTTTTTTTATCATTTTAATTTCAAAAATAAATTTTAAAAAATAAAAAAATATTATTTCGATACATTTCAAAGCGAAAAACATCTTAAAAACAATATTCAAACAAAAAACATTCTGAAAAACAACCGTTATTACAATATCAATTAGGCTCCAAGGCACAAAACAACCCTTATAAGTTACCATATAGAATTCCTTGTAAATTTCCAGGAAGCTACATAATCAACCCATTTGCCAAGCATAGTCTCATGAAATCTTCCCTCTTTGCCCCATACTACACCCGGAGATACTCATCTCAGAACCCATCAAGCAGGGACGCTGCTCTAGGCTCAGCTTTAGGCCTTTGTCGTTCTATTTTTCAGGTTTCATTGTCCTCTGAATGGTTGATAATATGGAGCATACCAGTTTCAATATTATTGTTTTATGCCAGTTGGGTATTGAAGATTCTAATAAGGAAGAAGCAGTTTCACATAGAACCAGCATGTTTAATTGCAAAAGTTATGATTGCTATACGTGAGAAAAGGAGAAAACAAAAAGGAGAGCATCTTATCTGCATTTCATTGACCCAAACAATACAGCATTAACTCGATAAGCATGGACATTGTGCAATCTGCATTATCGATTCTTGCCACCTTTTTCACTACCGCAGACTCTTACCACCTCTGGTGAATTTTTTTGCCATGCAGTCTTGGATCAGTAAAAATGTTGCGTCACTGGGCTTCAAGGGCTGCAATCTCATATTTGATTTCTTCCAGGTGTTCATTTATGGTGGTTACAGAATCCTGTACACCTCTGATTGCTTCCTTGAGAGCATTATCGTACTCAGCATCTGCTTCTGCCTCTTCAGTTCCGGAAGCTTCAGTTATTTCATGAAGGTGCACACACTCATGCTCCATTGGTCTTGAAAATCTGCAGTTTTCATGGTTCACAAGTCGTTCTGATGGCCGACCAGCCTTCTTTAACAGCTGAATGGTTGCTGTCTTTAAGAGAAAGCAAAGGAAACAATGTAAATGCTACCAAACATGAAGCAGGTAATTGATGAATGGAACTTCCATGTCTTTAAGAGGACCCATTTGAGTGTTGACAAAAATATTAGTGGCATAAATGTGTATTATGGAAGAAAACAAAGAAATAGAATCTACCCAACACAAGATTGAATACTATTGACTCAGCAACTGACAGAACCACTGACTTAGACATAGATCAAAATCAATAAGAAAAGAAGACATAATTGCAGGTTTCTATCCAAAGTTCCCAAAGGGACACCAATGAAAGAAATCACAGGTTTGCACGAGCATGTACCAGATGCAACTTCTGCTTTTCTTGTGTTTGGATGTCTCTGAGAAGGTGAGCCAGATCAACTCGGTCATGGTCAGGGTTTAGAAATAGGGACTCCATTTCAATTACCTGCACTCAAGTAGAATAGGAAAAATCAATAAATACAGAGTTCCAGGAAAAAACAAAAAAGGGGAGAGAGTGAAAAGGAAAGGAAAAGAAAGAAATACTACGAGTAGGATCGTGGGTGTACTTGTTTGGAGCAGTCATTGAACTCTTCTGTGATCTTGCTGCAAAGCTGCTGGTAAGCTAATTCCCCTCCTGAGACCATATATTCAGAAAACCCCCTGGAAAACAAGCATCAGAATCCCCCATAAATAGTTTAGTCATAAATAATGCAGACCACAGCTTATTCTGTAATAAACTTTCAGATCAAAAGACAGATGGGAAACTTGTGTCCAATTTCCAAGAGCTTGTTCACTCATTTCCCAAAAAGACAAATCATGCCTCTATGATGTAATCCAGATACCAGATCCATGAAGAGGTCCTTAGGCACAAATGAAGCCATATGGACTCCCAGGAAACTGTAAGCAAGTTGCATTATCCCATGAAGGATTGGTTGAACAAGCAAGAAGGATCAAACTTTTCAGTGAGAAACAAGGACTGAAACTGACAAATATAACGGATGGGACAACTGGAAACTTAAAATAATGATACTGACCCTACATGGCATAAGCAGAAATAGATAAAGGAAAAAATAAAAGCCCCGTTTGTTTGCTGGAAAGTAGTTTCCTTTTGGAAAGTGAATTCCGGGGAAAGTGAATTCCGAGAAAGTATTTTCCGATGTTTGGTAGTGTAATGGAAAATAAGTTGGAAAACACTTTCCAGTGTTTGGTTATGTCATGGAAAATGAGCTGGAAAATAACTTATTAATGTTTTATTTTTCTCAAGTTTATTAAAATAATGAGGAACAAATCTTACAAATTAAAAAGTTGAATGAAAATGAAATTGAAAAAAAATATAATTTCATAAATTATCTTAAATAAAATAAATAATAATCAAAATAATAAAGATCAAATCTAAAAAATTAAAAAAAAATGAAAGGTGAAGAAATTAAAATAATAATAATTAACATTTCATAAATTATTTCAAATAAAATAAGTAACAATAAAAAAAATGAGGACCAAATTTGATAGATAAAAAATTTCAATAATAAAATGATAAGGAAAAAGCAAATAGCAATTATAAAAATAAGGACCAAAATTAATATAAAAATTAAATTTTAAAAGATGAAATTAAAAAATAAATATTCAAAACAAATTATATATAGCAATTAAAAGTTTGAGTATCAAATTTGATATAATCAGCAAATAATGACATTTCTAAATTTTTCACAACTTCCGGAAAGTGTTTTCCGCCCAAATTTTTCAGGAAAACACTTTCCTGAAAACCAAGCCAAATTTTCCTTTGACTGGAAAGTGTTTTCCGTTGACCAACTTTTCTAATGGCAAACAAACACAGAAAAGTTTGGAAAATGGTTTCCCGGAAACCACTTTCCGGAAAACAAATACAGCCAAAAAGGAAAACACTTTCCTGGAAACCAAACCAAATTTTTCTTTGACTGGAAAGTGTTTTCCGTTGACCGGAAAATGTTTCCGTTGACTAGAAAGTGTTTTCCGTTGACCGGAAAGTGTTTTCCGTTGACCAACTTTTCTAATGGTAAACAAACACAGGAAAGTTTGGAAAGTGGTTTCCCGGAAAGTGAATTTCGGGAAACAAACATGGCCAAAGAAAGATAAGAGGTGGGCATGATTAATGCAATAAATATACCAAATTGTGACACAGTCTAGCTGCGAAAGAACATACGGAGTAGATTTTGATCAAATAAATACTTAAGAAACTAGTTGAATTTGAGAAATATAAAGGAAAACAACCATAAAAGGAAGATTAACCTAAAATCAGATTGGGGTTCCCAAACGATCATCAAAACTCAGTTTTTCTGTTCCCCAGTCTTAATTCCTTATCTGAAACCGTCAATTTTTTGAAAATAACACAACTTTCTTACCAGTTAAAGAAGTTAACCCAAAATCACAAAAGGTTCCTAAAGATCACTCTAAAAATTCAATCATTTTGTTCCTCAATCTCAACCCTTTAACTGAAACCAATCAAGAACCCAAAAGAAACAACTTTTCTAAGGAAGAAAGACCTAAAATCACAGCCGGGTTACCTCTAAAAATTCAATCTTTTTTTCGCTCCTGAATTCATCGATACAAGCCAATTAAAACCCAAAAAAGAACTAAACTTCTCGAATAAAATCCATAAACATAGCTGCCCCAAATAGTCTTTTCCAGCTTTACATTCACTAATAATATCAAAAGCTCAAATGAAGTGCTTTTCGGAGGGGGGGGGGAAAGAAATGAGAGGGAAGGAGAGAAAGTACTGTTTGAGCTTGGCATAAGCTTGGGCTCTCCTTTCCTGGATTTCAAGGAATCTGCGGAGCAAAAGAAGGGTGTTGGAGGATTTGCTGCTGCTGGCGGCTGCTTCAGTCTCCATTGCCTCTGTATCTGTTAATGATGCCTTCTTTTCGAAATCTTCCATGAGCTCTTGGTTTTTCTTGTCCATCAATGTGTAGTCTCTCTCTCTCTATATATATATA